>NC_084614.1:81215950-81233450 GCF_033978795.1 Nerophis ophidion | reverse complement strand
ACTGTAGTTATGTCCTTGAGTTTTCTATTCTTTCCTTTCCTGTTGTTTGCACTTTTTCTCTGGGTGTCACCATCACTGCAGTCTGGGCATTGGCTTCCTCACAGATTGGCAATCAGGACACTCCTGCTGCTACTTTTCAATCAGAATGCTTTAAATGCCAGTCGTGTCCTTTGCATTCCTTAGCTGCACTTGCTGTTTTAATTCAATACATGTCTACCTGCACGCCGCCTGCTGCCTCTGCATCCTGGAGTCAAGCGCAACATACAGCGTGACATGCTGTCCTAGGTGAAGAACATGCAGAGATGATTCCCTCCCCGCAATCCTCTTTTCCAAGGTCATCATCTTCTTGCAATGTCAGACAATGTTGGCTTTTCTTCAAGTATTTGGGACAAGGTTATAACGTGTCGTGTTATGTTTCATTAGAAGAGAGCTAGAGTTACAGCATTTGCTGTTACGACATGTCATGTTACCTTTCCTTATAAAACAACTATTGTTACAGCATTTTGTGTTACGTGTTGTGTTACCTTTCCTTATAAGTCAACTAGTGTTACAGCGTTTTGTGTTACGTGTTGTGTTACCTTTCCTTATAAAACAACTAGTGTTTCAGCATTTGGTGTTACGACTTGTCGTGTTACCTTTCCTTATAAAACAACTAGTGTTACAGCGTTTTGTGTTACGATGTGTTGTGCTACCTCTCCTTATAAAACTATTATTACAGCATTTTGTGTTACGACATGTTGTGTTACCTTTCCTTATAAGACAACTAGTTTTACAGCGTTTTGTGTTACGTGTTGTGTTACCTTTTCTTATAAGACAACTACTGTTACAGCGTTTTGTGTTACGTGTGTTGTGTTACCTTTCCTTATAAGACAACTAGTGTTTCAGCATTTGGTGTTACGACTTGTCGTGTTACCTCTCCTTTTTATTTATTTTTTGTTTTATTCAGTCATTGGTGGAGCATAATTTTAACATGGCTGTGCAGCACTTTGGAAACATTATTGTTGTTTAAATGTGCTTTATAAATAAAGTGGATTGGATTGGATTGATATAAAACAACTAGTGTTACAGCATTTGGTGTTACGACATGTTGTGTTACCTTTCCTTATGAGACAACTAGTGTTACAGCGTTTTGTGTTACGACGTGTTGTGTTACCTTTCCTTATAGGACAACCAGTGTTACAGAATTTTGTGTTAGGACGTGTTGTTACCTTTCCTTATAAGACAACTAGTGTTACAGCGTTTTGTGTTACGACGTGTCGTGTTACCTTTCCTTATAAGACAACTAGTGTTACAGCGTTTTGTGTTACGACGTGTCGTGTTACCTTTCATTATAAGACAACTAGTGTTACAGCGTTTTGTGTTACGACGTGTTGTTACGTTTTGTGGGATGAAACTCAGGAAATGTCAGAAAAGAGACACAACAAGCGATGACATGTTGGGGCTGATCTGGATCCTTTCTACTAAGTTATTATTATTGTTATTATTATATTTGGATGAAGCTCTCAGGAAGTGTGAGAAAAGGGATATGGAACAAGCAGTTCCATTCCTCTGGATTCAGGACTTTTTTTCTCCTGCAAGGTGGGGCCTGGAGGAGGTCTGCTTTTCTGGTATTTTAGGTCAGGGTGTAGGTTTAAATTGGACTAACAAGGAGGTGTTTTCCTGAGGTCTGGTCTTACACAAACAAGTGAAAAGGCTGTGGTGGTCAACAAAGATCTCCCAGGTGTGTAAATGTTGTCTGCCTGCCTCATCATACATCAACAAACATGACTCCAACCCTCAAAGTTCCATCCTGCCCTGCTCTCATGTTAGTGAAGTTACTCCAAGGGGAACCGCACACAAAAAGCCCCGAGAACCCCCAAAAATGTGCCTCACCACCCCCCCATCAGACTGTTTTCCAACCCCCAAATCCCGGAGCAGCCTGTTTTCTCTCTGGCTGCGGAGGAATGTGCAGCAAATGATCTCCATGTGTGAGCGAAGGAGCCCCCCGGGAGGAAGGCCAAGGAGAATTTAGTGCTGACGGAACACAAACATTGACTTCATCAAACATGATGCTGAACATCTGGCCCAAGGTCCACCAGGCCGGTGTGCACACTCACCACGTGGAACCACTGGATGCCCCCGTGAAGACTGATGTTTTATTCTCACTATGTTTTATGTACATTTGGAATGGGACGGCTAACGTGTTGCTAACCTCTGGCTTTTAAGGTCAATGTTAATAATCCAGGCAGCTAGCATGCTAGCAATCTGTAATTTGAGAACATGGAAAAAACTCTCCATTAAATTCCAGTTCAGAATGGACGCTCGATTCGACACAATTCTCTATTCCAACCCATTTCCACAATTTTTTACCTGGTATAAACATGATGACAAAAGCTTTTCAAAACAAAAGCTCCTCTTGGCTGCTGACATTTGCACACAATTATGTATTTTTAAATATTGTTCCATGTGAAAAAATATCATTTTAATCCATTCATTTTCTACCGTGTGTCCTTTTCAGGGTCGCGGGGGATGGGTGCTGGAGTGCATTCGGGCGAAAGGCGGCGTAAACCCTGGACAAGTCACCACCTTTGTAAACCATGGGGTGCGCCTTTTAGGGATCCTTTTTAGTTTTAGCGGTGCTATACTATCAATGGTTTCACACAAGGCGTCGTTAAAGTTGTTAGTGAAGTTATCAATAGAGCCCACATCATTTGGGAATGGTGCCATTACCGAAGGCAGTAGGCCAGCAAGAGTCATCGTTGTGGCAGCATTAATGTTGCAGCTCCTATAGCAGTTATTATTATTATTATTATTATTATTATTATTAGCTTGTTGACAATGGGTCTGAACTTCAAATTTTATAAGGTAATGATCGGACATTACTTTAGTATCCGGGATTATCATAACTTTGGAAGCGGTGATACCCCTGACAAGCACTAGATCTATCGTATTATTGCTGCGATGTGTGGGTTCATTTATTATTTGTGTAAGACCACAGCTATTAATTATAGTCTGGAACGCCACGCACGGAGGGTCTGATGGGGTATTCATATGGATATTAAAGTCCTCCATTATAATTATATTGTTGGCGTGTGTCACTAGATCAGCAACGAATTCTGAGAATTCACTGATAAAGTCCGAATAGGGCCCTGGGGGGGCGGTAGATAACAGCCAGGTAGAGAGGCAGCGGTGGGACAGACCTCATAGTAAGCACCTCAAACGATTTATATTTATCACTTAGGTTACGGGTAAGGTTAAGGTTTTCATTGTATATTAGTGCGAGCCCCCTACCCCTTTTAAGGGGACGGGCAATATGCGCATTCGTAGTTAGGAGGAGATGCCTCATTTAGCGCAAAAAAATCGTCTGGTTTGAGCCAGGTTTCGCTGAGACCGATGACGTTAAGATTGTTGTCTCTAATGACCTCGTTAACTAATAACGTTTTGGGAGACAATGTTTAAAAAGCCCATATTATAGGTAGTGGGCTTTTTTGAGGAATTTTTGTTAAAAGTATCCGTAATAGTAATATTAATAATGTTGCGTTTATTTTGCGTAATGCGCCTTAAATAATTTTGACCATATTTAGGAATTGATATGACAGGAATTTTCAGATTGTTTGCTTGGTGCTGCGATAAACTGAAGGCGTCATAATTTGCCACCTCAGTAGAACACATGTCCACCTCTGGCACGGTCACTGCAGAGAAAACCTTATGTGAGTTGTGTATTATTCTAAGAAAATTGCTATGTGTACAGGGATTATCCAGCCTGGCCCTGGCTAGTTCTAATTTAACTGACTCCTCACCTGGACTAGCAGGCTCTGTAATTGCCTGTGACCGGGCTTGCTCTAGTCCAGTGTGACTCAAACAATAATCAATGTTCCTAGCAAGGATGATGGCGGCTTCCTGGTTAGGGTGAAGTCCGTCCCTCATCAACAGGCCCAGTTTGCCCCAGAAAGAGGGTCAATTATCAATAAACGTTAGTCCCTTGTGTCTACAGAAGCTAGCCAGCCACTTGTTAAGCGAGACTAATCTGCTATACATCTCATCATTGCCTCTCCCTGGCAGGGGGTCGGAGACAATTACTCCATGCCCGGACATCTTTCTAGCGAGATTACAAGTCCTGGCTATGTTTCTCTTTGTAATCTCTGATTGTCTCATCCTAGCGTCATTGGAGCCAACGTGTACAACTATGTTCGCATAACTAGTGGTGCGATTAGCCTGTCGTGCGTGTTTACTAGACCTGTTGCAAGTTAGCTCCCTAAGATTAGCTTCAATGTCAGGTGCTCTGGCCCCGGGAATACACTTAATTGTGGCTGGTTTTCTAAGCTTTATGTTTCGGGTGATGGAGTCCCTATGACTAAAGTGTAGTAGACGAAGGTGAAGGACTAGCTAAAGGGCTAAATCTATTATGCATCTCAACCGGGTTCGCCATTGCTTACAGGCCGCTTAGGGCTGCTATAAGCTGGGCTAGTTAGCTTGCTACAGCTAACGCTAGCAGATGTGTCCGCAACGTCTAAAGTTATGAGATGACTCTGCTCTAACTAGCGGACACAGCCCTCTAGCAGAGCCAACCTATCCATTGGAAAGGTGCACGAAGCCATACTCACGCTATTTCTTTCACCGAGTCAAGTTCTTGCTGTCTTCAGGGAAGTGGTCGCGACGTGTGGGGAGCTGATTACTTTAACCAATCAATCAATTAATCAATGTTTATTTATTTAGCCCTACATCACAAGTGTCTCAAAGGGCTGCACAAGCCACAACGACATCTGCGGATCAGCGCCCACATAAGGGCAAGGAAAAACTCCCAACCCAGTGGGACGTCAATGAGAATGACTGAAAAACCTTGGAGAAGACCGCAAATGTGGGTAACCCGGGGAGAACATGCAAATCCCACACAGAACCCAGGACCTTCACAATTTGTAACGCAATTGTAATCAATGAACAAAACAATGCAACAGTTGTCATTAATAAATGCTTCAATTGATTCACACAATGAGATCATCTAATTTAAATGATATTCCAAATGTTTATCAGGAGTCTTCTTATTTTTCTTTTGTAAACATTTGAAGTTTGCACGGACTGGATCATCTTAGTGCATTTTTTATTCATCCATTCCATAATTTAGTTCCACACATTGATATACCGCAGGTTTGAAGTGTTGTTGTTTGAAGTAGTTTTTTCTTTTTTGTTGAGAAGAATTGTACATTCATGGGTAGCAGGTTGACAAATGTGCTCTTCAATGATTATTGCGTATGCCTAGCTTGTATGCTATTGTGTGCTTAGCTGTTGTGTTGCTGCTAGCTCCTAGTAACCTATAGCATAGCATGTGGTGAATTAATTTAGTACAATAGAAGAAATGTTGTGCTTATTGGGGGACATTTAAATGTTACACTTTGCTCAAGTAGCAGGCCAAGGAGCAGATCTCCTCTCTGGCCTGGGATCACTTGGGGATCCCCCAGGAGGAAGTTGCTAATGTTGCCCTGGAGAGGGAAGTCTGGGGGTCTCTGCTGGAGCTGTTGTCCCCGCCACCCCTTTACGGATATGCAGTTGATGGAAGATTCAAACCCATATCCAATATTTGTTTTGTTGCTGATGTCAGAACATCTTTATGGGATCGGAACACTTCAAGCGCCATTCATTGTTGTCCCGTGTGAAGCGGTGAATCCTGCTTGAAGCACAGCAGGAAAACTGCAGTGGTGTGCGGGAGTGATCCAGATGCAAGAAAATGCAGCGTCGGAAAAAGTTGAGAAGATGACTTTTTAAAGCATCCAGCAGCTCGAAAATGGAATTGCTGGATTGGCCAAATATGAACATTCACACACTTGCACATGAAAGGTTTTTATTCAGTTATTAATATACTGCTCGTTATGTGTGTTTCAGTAGATCAGGCCCTCTATTTCACTAATCTTCTGTCACCTTTCAGTGCGACCGAGCAAGACTCGTCTATCTACATGCTGGTGGGGGCGGCGGCCTTTGCAGCCATGGCTGACAGGTAGACTCCGCCTCTTCAAGGTGTGCATGGCGCTAACATGCCTCACTATCAAAACATGTGGCTCAGCAATAAATACACATATTTAAATAGAAGCCTTCCGCCCAATTGTAGCTGAGATAGGTACCAGCGACCCCAAAGGGAATAAGCGGTAGAAAATGGATGGATGGATGGAAATCTTATTATGACATATTTAACTGTAGGTGGGAGTGAGGTTGGGAAGAGACCGTTTTTTCAAGGATTTTTGAGATGAATGGCAGATTTGAAATGGCACGAAGATTATGTATTGTTGATGGTGTCTCCTCGGTGGTGGTGCAGTGTGTGTGCAACAGTAAGTATTGTGTGGTGTTTACTTGCAATGTGTTGTTGATGGTGTCTCCTCGGTGGTGGTGCAGTGTGTGTGTGCAACAGTAAGTATTGTGTGGTGTTTACTTGCAATGTGTTGTTGATGGTGTCTCCTCGGTGGTGGTGCAGTGTGTGTGCAACAGTAAGTATTGTGTGGTGTTTACTTGCAATGTGTTGTTGATGGTGTCTCCTCGGTGGTGGTGCAGTGTGTGTGCAACAGTAAGTATTGTGTGGTGTTTACTTGCAATGTGTTGTTGATGGTGTGTCCTCGGTGGTGGTGCAGTGTGTGTGCAACAGTAAGTATTGTGTGGTGTTTACTTGCAATGTGTTGTTGATGGTGTCTCCTCGGTGGTGGTGCAGTGTGTGTGCAACAGTAAGTATTGTGTGGTGTTTACTTGCAATGTGTTGTTGATGGTGTCTCCTCGGTGGTGGTGCAGTGTGTGTGCAACAGTAAGTATTGTGTGGTGTTTACTTACAATGTGTTGTTGATGGTGTCTCCTCAGTGGTGGTGCAGTGTGTGTGCAACAGTAAGTATTGTGTGGTGTTTACTTGCAATGTGTTGTTGATGGTGTCTCCTCGGTGGTGGTGCAGTGTGTGTGCAACAGTAAGTATTGTGTGGTGTTTACTTGCAATGTGTTGTTGATGGTGTCTCCTCAGTGGTGGTGCAGTGTGTGTGTGCAACAGTAAGTATTGTGTGGTGTTTACTTGCAATGTGTTGTTGATGGTGTCTCCTCAGTGGTGGTGCAGTGTGTGTGCAACAGTAAGTATTGTGTGGTGTTTACTTGCAATGTGTTGTTGATGGTGTCTCCTCAGTGGTGGTGCAGTGTGTGTGCAACAGTAAGTATTGTGTGGTGTTTACTTGCAATGTGTTGTTGATGGTGTCTCCTCGGTGGTGGTGCAGTGTGTGTGCAACAGTAAGTATTGTGTGGTGTTTACTTGCAATGTGTTGTTGATGGTGTCTCCTCAGTGGTGGTGCAGTGTGTGTGCAACAGTAAGTATTGTGTGGTGTTTACTTGCAATGTGTTGTTGATGGTGTCTCCTCGGTGGTGGTGCAGTGTGTGTGCAACAGTAAGTATTGTGTGGTGTTTACTTGCAATGTGTTCTTGATGGTGTCTCCTCAGTGGTGGTGCAGTGTGTGTGCAACAGTAAGTATTGTGTGGTGTTTACTTGCAATGTGTTGATGATGGTGTCTACTCAGTGGTGGTGCAGTGTGTGTGCAACAGTAAGTATTGTGTGGTGTTTACTTGCAATGTGTTGTTGATGGTGTCTCCTCGGTGGTGGTGCAGTGTGTGTGCAACAGTAAGTATTGTGTGGTGTTTACTTGCAATGTGTTCTTGATGGTGTCTCCTCGGTGGTGGTGCAGTGTGTGTGCAACAGTAAGTATTGTGTGGTGATTACTTGCAATGTGTTGTTGATGGTGTCCTCGGTGGTGGTGCAGTGTGTGTGCAACAGTAAGTATTGTGTGGTGTTTACTTGCAATGTGTTGTTGATGGTGTCTCCTCGGTGGTGGTGCAGTGTGTGTGTGCGCAACAGTAAGTATTGTGTGGTGTTTACTTGCAATGTGTTGTTGATGGTGTCTCCTCGGTGGTGGTGCAGTGTGTGTGTGCAACAGTAAGTATTGTGTGGTGTTTACTTGCAATGTGTTGTTGATGGTGTCTCTTCAGTGGTGGTGCAGTGTGTGTGCAACAGTAAGTATTGTGTGGTGTTTACTTGCAATGTGTTGATGATGGTGTCTCCTCAGTGGTGGTGCAGTGTGTGTGCAACAGTAAGTATTGTGTGGTGTTTACTTGCAATGTGTTGTTGATGGTGTCTCCTCGGTGGTGGTGCAGTGTGTGTGCAACAGTAAGTATTGTGTGGTGTTTACTTGCAATGTGTTGTTGATGGTGTCTCCTCGGTGGTGGTGCAGTGTGTGTGCAACAGTAAGTATTGTGTGGTGTTTACTTGCAATGTGTTGTTGATGGTGTCTCCTCGGTGGTGGTGCAGTGTGTGTGCAACAGTAAGTATTGTGTGGTGTTTACTTGCAATGTGTTGTTGATGGTGTCTACTCAGTGGTGGTGCAGTGTGTGTGCAACAGTAAGTATTGTGTGGTGTTTACTTGCAATGTGTTGTTGATGGTGTCTCCTCGGTGGTGGTGCAGTGTGTGTGCAACAGTAAGTATTGTGTGGTGTTTACTTGCAATGTGTTGTTGATGGTGTCTCCTCAGTGGTGGTGCAGTGTGTGTGCAACAGTAAGTATTGTGTGGTGTTTACTTGCAATGTGTTGTTGATGGTGTCTCCTCGGTGGTGGTGCAGTGTGTGTGTGCAACAGGAAGTATTGTGTGGTGTTTACTTGCAATGTGTTGTTGATGGTGTCTCCTCGGTGGTGGTGCAGTGTGTGTGCAACAGTAAGTATTGTGTGGTGTTTACTTGCAATGTGTTGTTGATGGTGTCTCCTCGGTGGTGGTGCAGTGTGTGTGTGCAACAGTAAGTATTGTGTGGTGTTTACTTGCAATGTGTTGTTGATGGTGTCTCCTCGGTGGTGGTGCAGTGTGTGTGCAACAGTAAGTATTGTGTGGTGTTTACTTGCAATGTGTTGTTGATGGTGTCTCCTCGGTGGTGGTGCAGTGTGTGTGCAACAGTAAGTATTGTGTGGTGTTTACTTGCAATGTGTTGTTGATGGTGTCTCCTCGGTGGTGGTGCAGTGTGTGTGCAACAGTAAGTATTGTGTGGTGTTTACTTGCAATGTGTTGTTGATGGTGTCTCCTCGGTGGTGGTGCAGTGTGTGTGCAACAGTAAGTATTGTGTGGTGTTTACTTACAATGTGTTGTTGATGGTGTCTCCTCGGTGGTGGTGCAGTGTGTGTGCAACAGTAAGTATTGTGTGGTGTTTACTTGCAATGTGTTGTTGATGGTGTCTCCTCGGTGGTGGTGCAGTGTGTGTGTGCAACAGTAAGTATTGTGTGGTGTTTACTTGCAATGTGTTGTTGATGGTGTCTCCTCGGTGGTGGTGCAGTGTGTGTGCAACAGTAAGTATTGTGTGGTGTTTACTTGCAATGTGTTGTTGATGGTGTCTCCTCGGTGGTGGTGCAGTGTGTGTGTGCAACAGTAAGTATTGTGTGGTGTTTACTTGCAATGTGTTGTTGATGGTGTCTCCTCGGTGGTGGTGCAGTGTGTGTGCAACAGGAAGTATTGTGTGGTGTTAACTTGCAATGTGTTGTTGATGGTGTCTCCTCGGTGGTGGTGCAGTGTGTGTGTGCAACAGGAAGTATTGTGTGGTGTTTACTTGCAATGTGTTGTTGATGGTGTCTCCTCGGTGGTGGTGCAGTGTGTGTGCAACAGGATGCCAGCAGACCAGTGGGTTGCCTACAGCACCACCAAGAATGGACTGGTGCTCTCTGTGGACTCCCTGGATCAGTTTGAACAGGATGTAATGGCAACCCTGAGCTGCTGTCAATCAGCATGGTCAATCATGTTGTTTTCTTGGCAGGTGTTAAACAAGAGGACCGAGTCCAAGCAGAGCTTGAAAAGGGAAGAGCCAAACAGACCTTGAGACATCCACACAATACATGACATGTAAGAACCATCAAACACTACTTTTTCAATGTTGCATCACACTCTCTGTCGTTCTGTCAGAATAAAAGCAGAAGAAGAGGAGGATGATCTACTGGACTGCTACTCTACTCCTGCAAAGGTATGTTGTCATCACAATGATCCTTGGGAATATTAACTGTCCTAATCCCAACTGTTTTGCTTCCCTTCCTCTGTGTTTGTTTGTTTCGTTGTTTGTTTGTTTGTTTGCTTGTGTAGGGCGCCCAGAAATGTGCACAAACAAGTCCAGAAAAGCCTCACTCAAGGAGGACTTTAGCTTTGTTGAGCAGTCCAGGCAAGAAGGAGACATCCTTCTTAGGCAAGAAGGAGACATCCTTCTTAGGCAAGAAGGAGACATCCTTCTTAGGCAAGAAGGAGACATCCTTCTTGCTTTCTCTCCAAGGTACCACAAACATTTTCATTATCAAAGCACATTTTGCATAAAGGTCCAGTTTGCAACAATGTTACACAAGCAGCGCCAATTCAGGGCACTTTAAATTCCTGACAGGGCTTTAAAATTGTCAACACATTGGATATTCTACATAGTGTAGTATTTGCAATACTAAAGTAATACTGTTGACAGTAAACAATGCACATTAATAGAGATGAAGTTGGTGTTATAAAACAGCACTTTCTTTAATCTCATCTCTTTTTTAGATGTGAGCTGGTCCAATAATCCTTCTGGCTTTGTTCAAATGTTCTGTACTTAGGGTGACTCTGCAAAAATGACATCAATACCACCTCCTTGAAGGGTTCCATCCAGCCATCCATTTTATCTACCGCTTGTCCTGTTCGGGGTCGCGGGGGATGCTAGAGCCTATCTCAGCTACATTCGGGCGGAAGGCGGGATCGACCCTGGACAAGTCGCGACCTCACGGTAGGGCCAACACAGATAGACAGACAACATTCACACACTAGGGACCATTTAGTCTTGCCAATCAACCTATCCCCAGGTGCATGTCTTTGGAGGTGGGAGGGGCCTATCCCCAGGTGCATGTCTTTGGAGGTGGGAGGGGCCTATCTCCAGGTGCATGTCTTTGGAGGTGGGAGGGGCCTATCCCCAGGTGCATGTCTTTGGAGGTGGGAGGGGCCTATCTCCAGGTGCATGTCTTGTGAAGTGAAGTGAATTATATTTTATATAGCACTTTTCTCTAGTGACTCAAAGCGCTTTACATAGTGAAACCCAATATCCAATTTTCACATTAAAACCAGTGTGGGTGGCACTGGGAGCAGGTGGGCAAGGTGCCTTGCCCGAGGACGGAAATGGTGTTAGATGTAAATATAAACAGAATAAAATGATTTGCAAATCCTTTTCAAGCCATATTCAGTTGAATATGCTACAAAGACAACATATTTGATGTTCAAACTCATAAACCTTTTTTTTTTGCGAATAATAATTAACTTAGAATTTCATGGCTGCAACGCGTGCCAAAGTAGTTGGGAAAGGGCATGTTCACCACTGTGTTACATCACCTTTTCTTTTAACAACACTCAATAAACGTTTGGGAACTGAGGAAACTAATTGTTGAAGCTTTGAAAGTGGAATTCTTTCCCATTCTTGTTTTATGTAGAGCTTCAGTCCTTCAACAGTCCGGGGTCTCCGCTGTCGTACTTTACGCTTCATAATGCGCCACACATTTTCCATGGGAGACAGGTCTGGACTGCAGGCGGGCCAGGAAAGTACCCGCACTCTTTTTTTTACGAACCTACGCTGTTGTAACACTTGTCTTTCTGAAATAAGCAGGGGCGTCCATGATAACATTGCTTGGATGACAACATATGTTGATTCAAAACCTGTATGGACCATTCAGCATTAATGGTGCCTTCACAGATGTGTAAGTTAGCCATGCCTTGGGCACTAATGCACCCCCATACCATCACACATGCTGGCTTTTCAACTTTGCGCCTATAACAATCCGAATGGTTATTTTCCTCTTTGTTCCGGAGGACACCACATCCTCTGTTTCCAAATATAATTTGAAATGTGGACTCGTCAGACCACAGAACACTTTTCCACTTTGCATCAGTCCATCTTAGATGATCTCCGGCTCAGCCAAGCCAGTGGCGTTCCTGGTTGTTGTTGATAAATGGCTTTGGCTTTGCATAGTAGAGTTTTAACTAGCACTTACAGATGTAGCGACCAACTGTAGTTACTGACAGTGGTTTTCTGAGGCGTTCCTGAGCCCATGTGGTGATATCCTTTACACACTGATGTCGGTTTTTGATGCAGTACCACCTGAGAGATCAAAGTTCCGTAATATCATGGCTTACGTGCAGTGATTTCTCCAGATTCTCCGAACCTTTTGATGATTTTACGGACCGTAGATGGTAAAATCCCTAAATTCCTTGCAATAGCTGGTTGAGAAATGTTGTTCTAAAACTGTTTGACAATTTGCTTACAAAGTGGTGACCCTCACCCCGTCCTTGTTTGTGAATGACTTAGCATTTCATGGAAGCTGCTTTTATAGCCAATCATGGCACCCACCTGTTCCCAATTAGCCTGCACACCTGTGGGATGTTCCAAATAAGTGTTTGATGAGTATTCCTCAACTTTATCAGTATTTTTTGCCACCTTTCCAAACTTCTTTGTCATGTGTTGCTGGCATCAAATTCTAAAGTTAATGATTATTTGCAAAAAAAAATTAATAAAGTTTATGAGTTTGAACATGAAATATGTTGTCTTTGTAGCATATTCAACTGAATATGGCTTGAAAATGATTTGCAAATCATTTTATTCTGTTTATATTTACATCTAACACAATTTCACAACTCATATGGAAACAGGGTTTGTACATTTGTGTCATCTGCAAACATAATACATTTTCATTTATTCCATACTGAACAAATATCATTGAAATAGAGTCTAAATAACTTGGGACCCAATACCGAGCCTTGTGGAAGTCCACAAGTTACTCTTCTTGGCTGTGATTTAGTCTTACTCATTTCCACATATGGAGATCTGTGACTTAAATAACTTCTTCACCACTGTTGTGAAACACCTCATACCTTAGTTTTACCATTTTTGCAGAAGTAAGGAATTATAGATTGTGACCAAAGCTTGACATACAGTGGGACAAAAAAGTATTTAGTCAGCCAGCGATTGTGCAAGTTCTCCCACTTCAAATGATGACAGAGGTCTGTCATTTTCATCATAGGTACACTTCAACTGGGAGAGACAGAATCTGAAAAAATAAATCCAGGAATTCACATTGTAGGAATTTTAAAGAATTTATTTGTAAATGATGGTGGAAAATAAGTATTTGGTCAACCATTCAAAGCTCTCACAGATGGAAGGAGGTTTTGGCTGAAAATCTCAGGATACATGGCCCCATTCATTCTTTCCTTAACACGGATCAATCGTCCTGTCCCCTTAGCAGAAAAACAGCCCCAAAGCATGATGTTTCCACCCCCATGCTTCACAGTAGGAATGGTGTTCTTGGGATGCAACTCAATATTCTTCTTCCTCCAAACACCACCAGTTGAGTTTATACCAAAATGGATACATGGATGATACAGCAGAGGATTGGGAGAATGTCATGTGGTCAGATCAAACCAAAATAGAACTTTTTGGTGGACTGCTATATATATATATATGTCTCTTTTTTGTAGTACTTCTGTACTTTGGTAGTACTCCAGTCCACGTTGTTACATGGTTTACTTTCACATCATTGTAGAAAAAGAAATACTGGAAAGAATGTCAGTCTTCTAAATAAAATAAGTTTCAAACTGTTTTTAATAATAAAAAATGTGTTTTAAAAAGTCTTCTTTTTATTCTTACACCAACAAGAATAACATTTTTTATTTGCTTTGGTTGACAAAAAACAAACAAGATGGATTTTTGTTGTTGCTTTTTCTTTTGCATTTTCACTGCAGGACAAGAACTCCCAACATGAAGATTGAATTTGAATAGTAATACTTGGAATAGTAATAATAATACTATGCTAATGGGGAAAGTAATAGTGTGGAGCAACTTGAGGGTTCCAGGTTCGATCCCCGCTTCTGCCATCTGAGTCACTGCCGATGTGTCCTTGGGCAAGGCACCTGCTTTGCCTTCTCTTATTAACAGTAGTCATAGTAGTCAGTACTTGAAGGTAGAAAATGACTACTGTGTACAATAGAAACAAAGGAATACTTATTTATGCATGTTGAGAATAATACATGAATGAATGCTTCATTTCAAAGAATAAATAACAATGTGTGACCATTAAATATCTGAATGTGAATAAATGTTGATATTATGAAATGAAAAGAGAATGTTATAATTAAATGTATGTTTAATTTACATGTTGTACTTTAAAGTTACGTTACAAATAGGTGAATGTACTGCAATTTAATAATGAGTGTTATTTTCAGCAAGGTACTTGTGTTGTACTTTGATGTACTCCTACTTCCAAGTGACTTTGTCAAGTACTAGTAAAGGAAGAGATGATGCAGTACTTGAAGTCTTTACTTTTGTCCTGAGATGAAGATCAACTTCATGAAGACACCTTATCAATGTCAACATGACCAAAGTAGGCGTGGCCACAAAGAAAGAAGGAAGGGGGGCGGAGCCTCTTTCATTTTCTGGTGTTAAGTTGGCCCTGTGATGAGGTGGCGACTTGTCCAGCGTGTATCCCGCCTTCCGCCCGATTGTAGCTGAGATAGGCACCAGCGCCCCCCGCGACCCCAAAGGGAATAAGCGGTAGAAAAATGGATGGATGAATGAAGTTCCTGGTAAAAGCTGTTATACATTATATGCCTTGAGCTCTTACTTTGAAGGCCCTTAGAGCGGAAGTGGTGACACGATGAGTGGAGCGGAGATGTTTATATATGTCGCCTATACTGTATAAAAGTACAAAATAACAAACACCGAGGGAGGCTCCAGTTTTACACGAGGACCACTTTATTTACTTTCTTTCAAAAACCTCCGCTCCACTCAACCTCTCACCACTTCCGCTCTCAGCGACTTCAAAATAAGAGCTCGAGGCAAATACTGTATAACAGCTTATAACAGGAACTTAACCTCACAAAAAGGCAAGCCCATAAAAAATTGGCTGCATTATTTTGTGGTTTTATACAATATAGGCGACATATATAAACCATAGGTTACATTTTGTTTTGTTTTGTGTTGTGAGGCTCTGTATATTTGGGGGGACAGGTTAATATGTTTTTGTTTTTCTTTTAACTGCCTGTGTTGTTTTTGCACTTATCCTGTTATTGTGTTGAAACGAGGACGTTTCTTTTTGTAGGAGGGGAGGTATGTAACCTATGTTTATGGCCTTGCCTCTTTGTGGTGTTAAATTCCTGTTAGAAGCTCTTCTACAGTAAAAAAAAAAAAAAAAGTCTTATTTTGAAGGCCCCAGGAGCGGAAGTGGTGAGAGGTGGAGCGGAGCGGAGGTTTTTGAAAGAAAGTAAATAAAGTGGTCCTAAATAAAGTGTTAAACTGCAGCCTCCCTCTTTGTTATTTTGTACTTTTATACAGTATAGGCGACATATATAAACTCTCGCTTACAATAACAAAGACGCAGGCTCTAGTTTTACACGACGACCACTTTATTTCAAACTTTTTTTTTTAAATGTTTATTTATAAATTTCAATAATAACAAAGAGATGAGAAACAATAATCAAAATAGTTCAAAACAGTATAAAACATTACAAAACATTATAAAAACAGCACCTATACTGTATAAAAGTTGTGAGGCTCAAAGTAACAAAAATAGAATACCAAATATATATATATATATATATATATGTATATATATATATATATATATATATATATATATATATATATATATATATATATATATATATATATATAATAACCAGTTACAAAGCCATAGGCTCATTTAGATTAATTAAATAACTTAAATTTGGAACACAGCATCATCGTTTTCAACTTTCTTTATTTCAAACCTTTTTTTTTTTTTTTGAATGTTTATTTATAAATTTCAACAATTACTAACAGTAAGTCCAACAACAATATGAAACATTACAAAACATTATGAAAACTGTACAAAACAGCGCCAGGGGGTAGAAAATTCAAAATAACAAAAATAGAATACTATATATATATATATATATATATATATATATATATATAAAATAAACAAAGTACAAAGCCATAGGCTCATTCAGATTCATTAAATAACTTAAATTTGGAACTCAGCATCATCGTTTTCAACTTTATTTCAAACCTTTCTCTGCCTGCGTCACACAAGTGACGTCACTGTTGGAGAGCCATATAGCACACCGTGATTGGTGGATTCCTTCAGCTCCGCCCACAACGCTGTCAAGCACCATTCATATCAAACTCTCACTAACATTCAACTTTCATATTAGCGTGGGAGCCGCAAAATAAGATCTCACGTGTCTGAGACCCTGGTCTAATATATATATAGATGTGTCAGAAGTGCTACTGACACTTTGATCATGTTTGCTTTTCCTGTCTTTCAAATCACTTCCTGTCCTGCTGCTCTTATTTTCTTACTGTTTCCTGTTTGCTCTCTGTCTTTTGTGGCACCTTTACTCTCTGCTCCGTGTCTGCACACCTGTTCCTCGTTTAATTAGTTGTATTTAGTTCCACCTGAGTCCCTCCTTCACTGCTTCATCATTATTCTTTTTTGACGGATGTGGCTCGGACGGGTTTTATTCGCAGTGAGTAATACTTTGCTCTTTTACACTGGCGTTCTATCGTTTGTCTTGATGCTTCTGCCGTGTGCTTTATTGCTGCTTTTAAATTGTTTGTGTTGCTGTGACAGTTTGACTTGCACTGCACATGTGTTAGGAACACAACATGTAGAAACACACATTTAGTGACAAACATGCACATGTGTTAGGAACACAACATGTAGAAACACACATTTAGTGACAAACATGCACATGTGTTAGGAACACAACATGTAGAAACACACATTTAGTGACAAACATGCACATGTGTTAGGAACACAACATGTAGAAACACACATTTAGTGACAAACATGCACATGTGTTAGGAACACAACATGTAGAAACAAAACACATTTATTAGTCAGTGACAAACATGCACATGTGTTAGGAACACAACATGTAGAAACAAAACACATTTATTAGTCAGTGACAAACATGCACATGTGTTAGGAACACATATAGAAACACACATTTATTAGTCAGTGACAAACATGCACATGTGTTAGGAGCACAACATGTAGAAACAAAACACATTTATTAGTCAGTGACAAACATGCACATGTGTTAGGAACACAACATGTAGAAACACACATTTATTAGTCAGTGACAAACATGCACGTGTTAGGAACACAACATGTAGAAACAAAACACATTTATTAGTCAGTGACAAACATGCACATGTGTTAGGAACACAACATGTAGAAACACACATTTATTAGTCAGTGACAAACATGCACATGTTAGGAACACAACATGTAGAAACACACATTTAGTTGCTGACAAGCTGTCAGTCACCATGGCTCTCAACTGCTGGCTAAGAGAGTCAAGGTGTGGCTGAGTGTTTGCTACAGGTGAACACACCTGCCCTCACTGATTGTTTGCTACAGGTGAACACACCTGCCCTCACTGATGAGTGTTTGCTACAGGTGAACACACCTGCCCTCACTGATGAGTGTTTGCTACAGGTGAACACACCT
>NC_084614.1:81205950-81213450 GCF_033978795.1 Nerophis ophidion | reverse complement strand
AATGTTTATGTATGTAGTGTTTTATGCTCTTTTACAGGCCTGACATGTATGTATTGTTTATGCTCGTATACAGGCCCGGCATGTATGTATTATTCATGGTCATTTACAGGCGCGGCATGTATGTATTATTGTTGGTCATTTACATGCCCGACATGTATGTATTGTTTATGTTCATTTACAGGCCCCGGCATGTATGAATGTGTGTATTGTTTATGCTCATTTACATGCTTGACATGTATTGTTGATGCTCATTGACAGGCTTGACATGTTTGTATGTCATGTCAAGCATGTCAATAAGCATTAACAACACATACATGCATGTGGAGCTTGTCAATGAGCATTAACGATACATACATTCATACGTGTGGAGCTTGTCAATGAGCATTTATAATACATACGTGTGGAGCTTGTCAATGAGCATTTATAATACATACGTGTGGAGCATGTCAATGAGCATTTATAATACATACGTGTGGAGCTTGTCAATGAGCATTAACGATACATACATTCATACGTGTGGAGCTTGTCAATGAGCATTTATAATACATACGTGTGGAGCTTGTCAATGAGCATTTATAATACATACGTGTGGAGCTTGTCAATGAGCATTTATAATACATACGTGTGGAGCTTGTCAATGAGCATTTATAATACATACGTGTGGAGCTTGTCAATGAGCATTTATAATACATATGTGTGGAGCATGTCAATGAGCATTAACAATACATAGGCTCCATATGTATGTTTTGGAGTGTTTATTTTTGTCCTGAGATAAAAATAAATGTCATGCAGGCATCTCGTGAATGTCAACATAGATAGATAGTACTTTATTGATTCCTTCAGGAGAGTTCCTTCAGGAAAATTAATATTCCAGCAGCAGTGTACAGAGTTGAGATCAATTTAAATAAAAGTAAATAATGGGGGTTTAAATGGAAACACAATTACAATAAGAATAAAAAATAAAAAGCAACAATGGGAAAAAAAAAATATATATATATATATAACAGTAAAATAAGAATATAACAAGACAAAGTAGGCAGTAGTGACCATGTTATGAAAACGTAATGCACATGACCAAAGTAGGGTTAGAGAAAGAAAGAAAGAAGGGTGGGCGTAACATTTTCATTTTTTGATGTTAAGTTGGTCCTGTGATGAGGTGGTGACTTGTCCAGGGTGTACACCGCCTTCCGGCCTGATTGTAGCTGAGATAGGTATCTGTGACCCCAAAGGAAATAAGTGGTAGGAAATGGATGGATGGATGGATGGATGAATAAAGGTGGGGCTGAGTGTTTGCTACAGGTGAACACACCTGCCTTCACTGATTTGGCCCTACTATGGTTGTCAAAAGCTGGGTGTTGGGACATTTCAAAGTTGTGATCTCCAAGCTGAAAAGTAAGCTGTGAATATTTTTGCACTTGTGATGCTTTATGTAAGATGTATTTACAAAAGGTTCTTAGCTCTCCATGCATCACCAAACATCTGCAGAGATGTTGGTGCTGGCTTTCTTGTTGTTGTTGTTCATCTTTTGACATTTTGGGGTTTAAATAAATGTTGTGCCATCCTTGGTTTGAAAGTCTGGTTTACAATAGTTACATTACCTTCACCCGAGGCGGGGGGGTGATAGTTGCTGCTTTTGTGTGTGTGTGTGTGTGTGTGTGTGTGTGTGTGTGTGTGTGTGTGTGTGTGTGTGTGTGTGTGTGTGTGTGTGTGTGTGTGTGTGTGTGTGTGTGTGTGTGGCCGGCCAATGTTGGATTTATTGTGTATCTGGGGAAATAAGAGGTCGACATCACTAACATAGCCCTGTGCTGGTTTACGTCCTCCCTCAACGGAACCTTCTCTGTGAACAGAGCCAAACATTCCTCCCGCTGTGCCAACCTCACCTGTGGGGTCCCTAGGGCTCAATACTGGGTTCCATCCTGTTCTCCATCTACATGCTCTCCCTCAGCCAAGTCATTCATCGCCTTAAAATTTCCTTTCATTTCTACACTGATGATACTAAATCTATCTTCCACTCAAGACAGACGATCCCTCTGGACTGGACCATTTGAAGGACTGCTTGCAGGACATAAAAGAGTGGATGTCAAAATTTCCTGCAGCTCAATGACAGAGTGAAATTCTTCTGTTCGGGAACTCCAACCCCCCAACTGTGCACAATAGCCAAGATCAAGTATGTCCTCTCCCCCAGTGACTTAGAGGGTCGTGTTCATGCTCATCTTCTGCAGACTGGACTAATGGAATGCCCTCTATGCTGGGGTCACTGACAAGACCATATATAGCATGCAGTTGGTACAAAATGCTGGTGACAGGCACAAAAATGAGGGAACACATTTCTCCCATCCTCTCCTCCCTTCACTGGCTCCTGGTGAAGCACAGAGTGAAATTTAAGATCCTTACGTATGTCTTCAAAGCGCTCCGTGGTCTTGCCCCAGCTTACATCAAACATCTCCTGGACCAACCTATCAGCTCCAGGCTTGGTCGTTGCCTCAGATCTGACAACCAGATGACCTTGAAGGTCCCACAGTCAAACCTAGTGACAAAGAGAGACTGTGCATTTTCAATGATGGTACCTGGCCTATGGAATAAGCTCCCCCTGAAAGTCAAGTCCGCCACCACTCTGGACACTTTTAGAGCACAGCTTAAAACTCACCTCTTTGCCGCAAATGACTTGATTTGTGTTCGTGTGTCTTAAATGTTTGTTCTAAATTCCTTTCTGTCCCTGTTTTTTTTTGTTTCTCTACTCAGGCTGCGCCCCAGGCTGATGTAATGGTTCCTTGTGTGGGCGCAATAATTGAAAATAACTTTTTTTTTTTTTTTTCTTCAAGGTCAATTTTGTGGAGTCTGGTCTACAATACAAGGTCTATGTATATTTTCTTTTATTTTTAATTTTTATTTTTTTTAATCTTCAAGGTCAATTTTGGGGGTCTAGTCATCTACAATATAACGTCAAAATGTATTTCATTTGTCATGGTTTTTGTTATCTACAAGGTCAATTTTAAGGAGTCAGTTCATCTACAATACAAGGTAAATTTGTATTTTGTGTCATGGTTTTTAACTACAAGGTCAATTTGTGGGGGGGTTTGTCATTGTTTTTGTTTCCTCATGGTTTTTGATATCTACAATACAAGGTAAATGTATATTTTATTTGTGTCATGGTTTCTATTAACCAGGTAAATTTTGGGGGGTGTCTCATCTATAATACAAGGTAAATTTGTATTTTATTTGTTCTCATGTTTTTTGTTACTACAAGGTCGGTATGTATTTTGGGCCTTTTTTTTTCTTCTGGTTTTTGATATCTACAATACAAGGTCAATATGTATTTCATTTGTCATGGTTTTTGTTATCTACAAGGTCAATTTTAAGGAGTCTGTTCATCTACAATACAAGGTAAATTATTATTTTATTTGTGTCATGGTTTTTAACTACAAGGTCAGTATGTATTTAACTTGTGTCACTGTTTTTGTTTCCTCATGGTTTTTGATATCTATAATACAAGGTCGATATGTATTTTGTGTCCTCATGGTTTTTGTTAACTACAAGGTAAATTTTGGGGGGGAAGGGGAGTCTGACGAATAAAATGCATATTTACCTTGTATTGTAGATGACCAGACTCCCCTTCCCCCCCAAAATTGACCTTGTAGTAAACAAAAACCATTAGGACACAAATAGAATACATATTGACCTTGTATTGTAGATATCAAAAACCATGAGAAAACAATGACACCAAACCCCCCACAAATTGACCTTGTGGTTAACAAAAATTTTGACGAATAAAATACATATTTACCTTGTATTGTAGATGACCAAAGTTTTTAACTACAAGGTCAATTTGTGGGGGGTTTTGTGTCATTGTTTTCATTCCTCATGGTTTTTGATATCTACAATACAAGGTAAATGTATTTTTTTTGTAATGGTTTTTATCTTCAAAGTCAATTTGTGTCATGGTTTTTAACTACAAGGTCAGTATGTATTTAATTTGTGTCATGGTTTTTAACTACAAGGTCAGTATGTATTTAACCTGTGTCACTGTTTTTGTTTCCTCATGGTTTGTGATATCTACAATACAAGGTCAATATGTATTTCATTTGTCATGTTTTTTTATCTACAAGGTCAATTTTAAGGAGTCTCATCATCAGGTAAATTTGTATTTTAACTACACGGTCAGTATGTATATTGTGTCATTGTTTTTGTTTCATGGTTTTTGATATCTACAATACAAGGTCAATGTATATTTTTTTTGTGTCATGGTTTCTATTAACAAGGTCAATTTTGGGGGGTGTCTGGTCATCTATAATACAAGGTCAATATGTATTTTTTTTTTTTGTCATGGTTTTTAACTTCAAGGTAAATTTTGTGGGGTTTGGTCATCTACAATACAAGGTCAATATGTAATTTGTCATGTTTTTTGTTATCTACAAGGTCAATTTTAAGGAGTCTGATCATCTACAATACAAGGTAAATTTGTATTTTTTGTCCTCATGGTTTTTGTTACTACAAGGTTGGTATGTATTTTGGGCCTCTTTTTTGTTTCCTCATGGTTTTTGATATCTACAATACAAGGTTAATATGTATTTCATTTGTCATGGTTTTTATCTATTAGGTCAAGTTTAAGAAGTCTGGTCATCTATAATACAAGGTAAATTTATTATTTAATTAGTGTCCATGGATTTTGTTGTCTACAAGGTCAATTTTAAGGAGTCCTGTCTTCTACAATACAAGGTAAATTTGTATTTTATTTGTCCTCATGGTTTTTGTTACTACAAGGTCGGTATGTATTTTGGGCCTTTTTTTTGTTTCCTCGTGGTTTTTGATATCTACAATACAAGGTTAATAATGTATTTCATTAGTCCAGGTTTTTGTTACTTATTAGGTCAATTTTAAGAAGTCAGGTCATCTACAATACAAGGTAAATTTGTATTTATTAGTGTCCATGGATTTTGTCTACAAGGTCAATTCGCGGGGTTTTGGTCATCTACAATACAATGTCAATATGTATTTTAATTTGTTTTTAATCTTCAAGGTCAATTTAATTTTGGGGGTTTGATCATCTACAATACAAGGTCAATATGTATTTCCTTTTTGTCATGGTTTTTGTTATCTACAAGGTCAATTTTAAGGACTCTGGTCTTCTACAATACAAGGTAAATATGTATATTTGTGTCCTGGTTTTTAATAACTACAGGGACAATTTTGGGGGGTTTGGTTTACTACAATAGAAGGTTAGTATGTATTAAATTTGTGTCTTAATTGTTTTTGTTTCTTAATGGTTTTTGATATCTACAATACAAGGTCAGTATGTATTTTGTCTCATGGTTTTTATCTACAAGGTCAATTTTAGGGGTCTCGTCATCGACAATACATGGTAAATATGTATTTAATTTGTTTCACTATGGTTTTTATCTATAAGGTCAATTTTAGGGGTCTTGTCATCGACAATACATGGTAAATATGTATTTGTGTCATCATGGTTTTTGATATCTACAAGGTCAATTTTAGGGGTCTTGTCATCGACAATACATGGTAAATATGTATTTGTGTCATCATGGTTTTTGATTTCTACAAGGTCAATTTTAGGGGTGTTGTCATTGACAATACATGGTAAATATGTATTTAATTTGTGTCCATGGTTTTTATCTACAAGGTCAATTTTAGGGGTCTTGTCATCGACAACACATGGTAAATATGTATTTAATTTGTGTCATGGTTTTTATCTACAAGGTCAATTTTAGGGGTTTCGTCATCGACAATACATGGTAAATATGTATTTAATTTGTGTCACCATGGTTTTTGATATCTACAAGGTCAATTTTAGGGGTCTTCTCATCGACAATACATGGTAAATATGTATTTGTGTCATGGTTTTTGATATCTACAAGGTCAATTTTAGGGGTCTTGTCATTGACAATACATGGTAAATATGTATATGTGTCATCATGGTTTTTGTTATCTACAAGGTCAATTTTAGGGGTCTCATCGACAATACATGGTAAATATGTATTTTGTGTCACCATGGTTTTTGATATCTACAAGGTCAATTTTAGGGGTCTTGTCTTTGACAATACATGGTAAATATGTATTTAATTTGTGTCCATGGTTTTTATCTACAAGGTCAATTTTAGGGGTCTTGTCATCGACAACACATGGTAAATATGTATTTAATTTGTGTCATGGTTTTTATCTACAAGGTCAATTTTACGGGTCTCGTCATCGACAATACATGGTAAATATGTATTTAATTTGTGTCACCATGGTTTTTGATATCTACAAGGTCAATTTTAGGGGTCTTCTCATCGACGATACATGGTAAATATGCATATGTGTCATCATGGTTTTTGTTATCTACAAGGTCAATTTTAGGGGTCTTGTCATTGACAATACATGGTAAATATATATTTGATTTGTGTCATGGTTTTATCTACAAGGTCAATTTTGGGGTCTGGTTATCTACAATACAAAGTCATCCATCCATCCATTTTCTACCGCTTATTCCCTTTCGGGGTTGCGGGGCAATATGTATTTAATTTGTGTCCTCATGGTGTTTGTTTCCTCAGTTTTTGATATCTATAAGGTCAAAATTGGTTTATTCCACTATGCAATGCAAAACTCTTACCTAATGTTATCCATGTATTCATTCATGTGACTCATTTCTCATTCTTACACCCTGCAGCGCTACAACAGTACACAAGTCTTACACAATGTGTTATGGGTCACGTTCCTGCTTCTCCTCCTGCTGTGCGGACTGAGTGCATGGCGGAGCACATCAACAGGTGTTCCCTCTCCGCTGCGGGTGTGCCTCTGCAAGAGATCTGCAATCAACACACCTGCCGGTGATGAGCAACCAGCCTTCATAAGCCAGCGCGTCTTAAGATCCGGTGCCAGAACGTAGTTTCTCCTACCAGTACAGTAAGTCAACACATCTCCAGCCTTCTCGCTCCCTGTGTTCCCTTCCTGTCGAGTTGACGGTCTTTCGTGTTGTGTCATCCTCCAGCTTCCTCTTCGTCTACCTGAACCCCCTTTGGATTCCCTCTTGCCTCCCTGGACCAAGACCTCGCTCCTGCCCTCTGACGTCCAAGCCTTTTTCTTCTTTTGGACTTCCACCTCTATCTCAACACGCACACTCAACACCCTCTGGTGACCACGCTCAGATAATACTTACACATAGTCACACTCCATCTCTTTAAGGTAATCACACACTGCACTCACATACTGAGTTGTCAATAAACACGCTGGCAGCTAACATCATCGTCTCTCTGCAGTCTTCTTTTCCCGCTGTTCTGTCACACAATCTTACTTCTTTTGTCATTCATTTGTTCATCCACGTTATCATTCTTACACCATGCACCGCAACAACACTATAGTATAGGTGTAATATGATCAAACTTTCTTGTTAAAAGTATAGCAGCTGCATTTTGTGCCAACTAATATTTTAATGCTAGACAAAAGGAGGCCTGAAAAAAATAGATAACAGTAATGTAGAGAGATGTAAATAACGCATGAATAATG
>NC_084614.1:81160950-81203450 GCF_033978795.1 Nerophis ophidion | reverse complement strand
TTGAAGTTGTTGAGGGCTTTGAAAGCTACAATGGTCACTCCCATTAGAAGCATTTTGCAGGCATTTTCAATCTTTAGGATCTTGCAAAAAAAAGACGTTTGGTTTTTGTTTCTCATAATGATTGTGAACAAACAAATTCCAAACATAGTAAAGTTTTCCTTTAAATGGCAAGTAAATACATATTTTTTGGCTACTTTATTAACATCAAGTCGCAATACTGATCATTTGGAAGTGTTTTTAGGCTACAGACATAGATTTAAGTTGCAGTAGGTGCTTTGTTTGAGAAACAATCAACATTAAAACAAATATTTACGCATTGTGAGTCAGTGGCGCCCTCGTGTGTCATGTCTTGCAATGACAGATTAGTGAATGTGGTTGAAATGTGGCTCTAATACGCCCTGATTTTTTTGTTAAATATACCCCCTTGTCCATGTTTATTTTCATGTTCCCTTTCACTCTTAGGCTAGCTTTTAGACAACAGATTCATAAAACATTCAAATACGCACTCGGAAAATAGGTCCCGGAAGTTACGTTTTCTTCGCGCATGCGCAGAGTTCGGCCCTTGCGTGTTTACGATGGCTTTTTGAACTTTATTGTTTAAAATGTTTATTTTTGTTGTATCGCTAAAACGTAGAATGATTGGTATTTTCGATTGATGTATTTTATTCATACAAAGTATTTTTTTTTAAAGATGTATTTAGTTCCAATTTAAGGCTGCTTCCGGTTTATGTGCAGTTACAAAATAAATACTGTATTCCTAAATAACTGTTGTTTTGTATGCAATCTTCTATTAACAATTGTTGCTCGAATAATGATCATAACAATGAACTTTTTTGGCAGTTCAAAATCGATAAATGCCACGGAACGTCAAAGAATTTCTAATTCTGGAACAATGTGACGGGAGTGACGTTCTCTTCGCGCATGCGTGGAGCAACCTCCAAACATTTGGAGTGAATTGGCGCAACTTCTCTACTCCCGCGTGAAGCAATGTTTTGTTTTGAAGATTGCTGCGTGACTACAGCTTTATTTACACATATAACCTATATCTCCAGATTGGTGAGTGACTACAGCTTTATTTACACATACAACCTATATCTCTCCTTGTAGCGTTTTAGCACAACAGCTAACGATAGCTCCTCGGCTAAAATCTCGCCGTCCAAACATTCATGTTCACGTCATACTGCTAATCATATTTGGACGATTACTATTGCATTATAGTTATTCATTGTATATATATTTCCCCTTCTTCGTGTTTATATTCTTCTTTTCCTTTACTTTTAGGTCAGCTAGTTTTTAGACAACACATTCATAAAATATTCTAATTTAACAAAACGTGAAGTCACAGAATGCAGTCAAAAAGTTACCTTCGCGCATGCGCGGATCCCGGCCCTTGACGTATAATTACTATACGAAAAGGTATATTATAAACAGAGGTCACAACATCAGAACTATATAGTTAGCTGTTAAACTTTTCTTTTATATTCAACAATTTTACACATCCATTAGCATGAATAAAACATGCCAATGAAAGGGTTAAAAGCACATAAAAAAGAGTATTCCAAATAATAAAAAACTATGACACAATTTTAAAAAAAAAGGGTTAAATTAAGTCACTTTCAAACTTTTTAATAAAGATGTATGTTTAAGGGTTTTTGTACTTTTAACCATTTTTGCATATTTATTTGATAGTTTTACCGTTTAGCCAATTAGAAAACGTTTTTTCTTTCAGAAATCAACATTTATGCATACAAAAATTTGCTTGCAGCATAAAAATGTTGACAAACATTTATATGTCACTGTCATTCACATATATGTCAAATTTGATCTCTTTTATTGTGAATGGGGACATCTCCACATCCTTAGACATGTTTGTCAACACTATTATGCTGCAAGCAACTATTTTTATACATAAATGTTGATTTCTGAAGTTAAAACCTACATGTTTTAATTGGCTTAATGGTTTCAAATTACCAATTAATTCTTGGAAAATGATTAAAAGTACCAAAAACTTTAAATTGATATCATTATTGAAAACATTTAAGGTGATTGAATGTAGCCTTTTTTTCTCTATAATTTGTGTATTTTATCACATTGTTTTATTATTTGTAATACTGTATTTGCTTTTATTTCCTTTCCTTGACATGTTGTGTTAAAGTCATAATTTGCTCAACCTGATGTGTAAAATTGTTGAATATGTTGAAAGTGCCTTAACTTTTATTCACATGTGGACATGTTTGTTGTTAAAAAAAAATAGTGTGTATTTATTTGTTTGTTTGTTTGTGATTGTTTCCATTGCAGGAAATGTAGTCTTGATTTAATTTATTATTTTTTTTGCCAGCCTTTGTTTTTTTTTAAAGGGTGCTCACATGCCTGCAAATGATTAGCTAGTCCTGGGCTTGAAAATGTCTTTCCTTATAGCCCGTGTGTCGTATAGCGACTGAAGAGTAGTTACAAACTGAATAGCCAGCAGCCTTTAGGCAATAAACCTAGCGTAATGGAAAAAAATAACAAAAACTGCTAATTAATGACTTTATAAGCAACACGTTAGGTTACTACATACAGGAAAAATTAATCTGCATACTCTCCAAATTTAAAATGCTGAATATCTTTAAAAAAAAGTGACACTAGTGCAAAGGCAAACCAAGTTTAAATGGTATTTGAACCAATATGATATCAAAGGAGCTAGGCATTTTTGAAGCTCAAAACTTGTCGCTTTTTAAGACTAAGAAAATAAGTGAGCTACTTTTTGGAAGGTGAACTACAAAACATGATAAATGCATGAATAAAAAGTCAGTAACTTAAAGAAAATCACTTCATTCAATATTTTAAAACTTGATAGATTATATATTTTATTATTTAATGAACCAAGTACTGACGTTACAATAAACAATAGCTGTAACTTCCATATTTTGTTGAATTTTCAAACAGGGTTTTACAGTGAATAATTTAGCACTTGTATACCACTATCGGACCATAGCAGAGGACTTTTTTCCGGGTGAAATGTTACAATGGTTTTGTTTGTCCGAGGCGGCGCCGGCAGCCTTACAAAAAGATTTTATGGAAGCTTATAAATCATGATAGGATGCGTAGACTGACTTCATATTTCAGGATTATACAGAAAAAATGTATACAATAGTCTTAAATTATGAGTAAAGAAATTAAAACTTAGCTTTGGGTATAATTTGATACGATCTTGAGATGTAAACATTTTGCGTGTTGATTTATTCTACTTCTTCAGCTTAGAGTTGTGAATTTCCACGTCTCTGCTTTTCAGTTGCTCTAAAAATAACCCCACGCACAGGAAGCAACGCAAACCACCGCTGCAATGGAGATAAGTAGGTCAGCGGCCTCGAGCACTTTACACCTGTTGTTTCAGGTACCAGCATACCGTATTTCCTTGAATTGCCGCAGGGCATATAGTATGCGCCTGCCTTGAATTATTGCCGGGTCAAACTCGCTCCCCCAAAAAATTAGCGCATGCTTAGTATTACCGCCTGGTCAAACTCGTGACGTCACGAGTGACACTTCCCCTGTCATCATTTTCAAAATGGAGGAGGCTGATTTTAATACCGGTAATTTGAAATCGCATAAAGGGAAGAAGACTAAGAGCTATTTAGTAGGGGTGCAACAGTACACAAAAATTACGTTTTGGTACGTACCTCGGTTTAGAGGTCACGGTTCGGTTCATTTTCGGTACAGTAAGAAAACAACAAAATATACATTTTTTGGTTATTTACCAAATTTGTAAACAATGGCTTTATCCTTCTAACATGAGGAAAACTATAATAATTCTGCCCACGTTAATCCACATTAAACTGTCTCAAGTTGTTGCTGTGATTAAATAAAATGAAAAAACCTTTCTTCTACATATGAAAAGTGCAACATTAAACAGTTTCCATTGAAACTGTTTAATGTCAACTCATCATGCTTAATTTATTACAGTATTAGGGAAGCCTGTAGTTGACTTTTATTATGTACATGTTGTATTTTTATCAACATGCGATAGCAGGGACCCTGCTATTCAAAACTAGGCTGCTACATTACTAATGATTAATGTAACTATTGCTGAAAAATAGTACAATAGCAATGGGAGAGACTATTTATCCCTAAACATGATGGAGTTCAATGAAATAACAGACAGACAGGGCTTTGCTGCCCCTAGCACGCACACACACACACAGCAAAATGAGCTAATGTTACGCTAAAAGCTAATTAGCCTTCACCTCAAACCTATACTGTGAGCTACCTGAGCTGCAGTTTAAGTTTCTAGAAGGTCAACGGGCTCATAGTGATGTTTGTAATAGTTGTGACTGGGAAGTGTTAAGTATAATTTGGGTAGAGTCCGCTGCTCCCCTGCTAAACGAATATCTCTGCTCGACGCTAAAGCATTGATTACATCGCTCTTAATACACACTGCTGATTGGCTATTACATCGCTCTGAATACGTACTGCTGATTGGCTTTGTATGTAACCAATCAGATGGTTGTGTGGGCAGGACAATGCTGGGTGCTCACTGCTGAGACAGAGGCAGAAAGCATAGCAGCTTGTGAAGACTTCTGCTTCCAAACTCGTTCGGTACGCCCGCGTGCCGAACCGGAACCCCCGTACTGAAACTGTTTAATACAAATACTCGTACCGTTACACCCCTACTATTCAGTAGGATTTAAGATCCAAGCTTACATCACACTCAGATTTTTACTGCATACCTTTGGTAAGTGTCGGAGTGAGAAGAGGTTTTAAAATAATGTGCGCATGCTTACTTTTACCGCATGCCTTTGGTAAGCGCAGGAGTGAGAGGAGGTTTTAAATTAATTAGCGCCCCGGCGGCAATTCAAGGAAATACGGTATAACATATATCGCCATTCAGACTATAAATGCATAAATGCTATCCGTTTTGGGCCATATTACCCAGCAAGACTTGTGCGCTTATTATTGGAGGACATTTAGCTTTTATGTTTAGACATTTCCACAAGTGAACGCATTGCAGGACTGTTCATAATGAATATTTTGTGAAAGTTCATTTTGCCCACCGTTGCTGCTCTGGACACCCTATTAGTAAATGTGAAAAATATAGGCAGAAAAATGTGCTACGTTGAACCACCTAGGGCTGGGCGATATTGCCTTTTTGTAATACTGCAATATTTTTAGGCCATATCGCGATATACGATATATTTCTCGGTATTTTGCCTTAGCCTTGAATAAACACTGGATACATATAATCACAGCAGTATGGTGATTATTCTCCATACTGCACTAATATATGCTACTTTTAAAACTTTCATGCAGAGAAGGAAATCACAACTAAGTCAATTGACCAAAACTGTATTTATTAAACTTTTCAAATGATGCTACATATTAGCAGTAATGCTACTTTTGGTAGCAACGCTTGTGCTCCACACATAACAAATTAAAGTTGTCTATTCGACATATTTCCGATTGAAGCCGAACCACCGCCAGACGATGGACCCCGTGCTGTTTTTTTTGGGAATTAATTCATTCATTTGTTACGAGATTCGCACCTTCGTTCTCTTGCAACAACCCGCTAGCATCACAGCTAACGTTAGCCACGCCGCTACCTCTCTGCTGGGCGAGGGCGTATACGTATGTGAAGTAAGAGGTGACAGTATGTGACGTATGTAAGAATGTGCGCCTGCTTGTCTGTGAGAAGGAGACACAGGAAAGAGCGAGGAGAGCCTGTAGTGTAATGCCCGCAGCTAAAAACAACTGCGTGAGAACGTCTACTCCAATATTACGATATAGTCATTTTCTATATCGCACAGAGACAAATCCGCAATATATCGCGTATATCGATATATCACCCAGCTGTGGAACCACCTATGTTCTATTTTTTACTGTAATACTTTGCTACACTTTGTAGTCTATAACACAAAGCTGACACTAAGGCCATGTCCACACGAACAGAGAAACCTAATAAACGCATACATATCTCTGTGTTTAGGCCTCTCGTGTCTTTAAAAATGCAGACTTTTGCAAACGCTGGTCAAAGTGTAGAGTTCCAAAAGTCTCCGCTGAGCGTATGCGTGTACACGGCACAACCGGAGACTTGAGATGACGTCACGCTTGTGTCATTTCCAAGCTCAACAACACTACCTTGCTGCCTTGCTGCCTTTAAACGCACCATAAGATGATTTATTCTATGTTTGGATGCGCTATTTTCACTCAACATGAATTAAAAAAAGATTCATTAAAATGGGCTTGGTGACACTCCCGTCAGCGCAAATGACAGTCAGCTGTTTTGGATGTGATGGCTGTGGAACCTCCACCTGATGGCACAACTTTGACAAGCAAGACTTTTTGCTCTGTGTCATAAGAAAGGTGCAACATTATCTTATGTTTTTAGTCCTTGTTTAACGACAAGTCATGAAGTGAACTTACGTGTCTTGCTTCCATTATTGTAGATTGAGCCGGGCGCGACCGCACACACACAAAAAGAGCGACCAAGCAGAAACAAAAAAAACAATGTAACGTCATCCTTGTAATTTGTACTGATGTGAAAGACAATATACACTTCATCATCCATGTACCATATCATTATATCCATGATTAAATGCTTTATAATTCCCTCAAACATGCAAAATGGTTTCCTTAGTGCGTGCTGATTTTAGAAATAATGTCGACTTCACTGCACATGTAATTCATCACCATTTTGCTGAACATGTTATAATTCTATTATTCGCTCTTTAATAATGTTCCCAGGGCTCTGTGTACGTGCAGGCTGGGTTTAAAGATAATGGACAAGTCATTTTACGTGTAGTGTATAAAAATAAAAATAATAAGAGGTGTAATGCCACCATTTGTCAGGATTTTGATTGGACAAAATGTGCATGACAGCAGGTGTATGTGTTTGTGTGTAGACAGAGACACTTTTGAAACTACACTTGTGTGAATAAAGACTGTTTTCACCCCAAATATGTGTTTTTGAAACACTCTGTAATCGTGTGGACATGGCCCAAGTTTTTTCTTTAATGTCAGTTTTGAGTATTATTTTTAAGATATATAAAAATATCTCAAAACGGTACCAACATACTTTGACTTTTTGGTGAAAACGTTTAGACACCCCTGTGTTAACATTTATATTCCTGAAATGTTTTTGTTTAAATGCTTGTTCCCCTGACTTATGACTTCAAAAGCAAATATGTAAAGGTTGTTCTCCAAGTACCACTTCAAGAAAAAAAAACGTTGCTCTCCAAGTACCACCATAATGACCAGTTGTGTAGTGGCCATAAGTATTCATTGAATATTTTTGGCCACAGTTTGAACAGTAAAACTGTTTGCATATTTATGTCATTCTCTGTCTTACCACAGTTAGATAGTCACTGGCTTAGGGAATTGTGTAATACTATCATGAGGTGATTATACATTAAAATGCATATTCATTCACTGTAACACAGACCCGGGAATTCTGCGGCTCTATGTGCGTCCCTGTCCGGCCCGCGTGAGGCCAATCATAAATTACAAAATACATTTAAAAAAGTATCTACATCGAGTGTGCTATACAACGGTGCTGCTTTTGTCTAGAAAAGCGTTATTTGTATTACTTCTGTGTGGACGTGAATGTGAACAGCAGCAATCACAAATTACAAAATACATTTTTAAAAACATCTACATGTATGTCATGCATGCAATACCTCGCTGTACTTCAAATTGCTTCAATGACAAGGTCTAAAAGTGAATATGGAAAGTTTGCTGCTGGAGCCAACTCAACACATGTCTGCTCAGCACAGCACATTGTAAGTACAATACTTATTCATTGTTCTCATATATGACAGGAGAGCAAAGGAGAGAGAGGACCCATGGGCGTTCCAGGTGCTCAAGGTCTGAGTGGACGCAAAGGAGAGAGAGGACCCATGGGTGTTCCAGGTGCTCAAGGTCTGAGTGGACGCAAAGGAGAGAGAGGACCCATGGGCGTTCCAGGTGCTCAAGGTCTGAGTGGAAGCAAAGGAGAGAGAGGACCCATGGGCGTTCCAGGTGCTCAAGGTCTGAGTGGACGCAAAGGAGAGAGAGGACCCATGGGCGTTCCAGGTGCTCAAGGTCCGAGTGGACGCAAAGGAGACAAGGTATGTAGTTAAAGAGTCCACCAGGGGGCAGTGTTTACCCAGGAGTTGAATACAAATCTTACATTCAAGCAGGATGAAATATTTCTGTCCTTGTAGTGCTTCACTATGAACATATTCTGAAGATAATATATTATACTTACAATTTCTTCTAAAGATTGTATAACATGTATTTCATTACTCTGTCTAATAGTGCTAACCTTTAACAGTTAATGTTACTCATTTTCATTAACTACTAGTTTCTCTATAACTGTTTTATATTGTTGTACTTTCTTTCTTATTCAAGAAAATATTTTAAATGTATTTATTTTATTTTATTTTATATATATTTTTTGAAAAGGACCTTATGAATGAAATTAGATTGTTTGAAGGGTTCTTCAAACCAGGTACAGTCCAGATTATGTCCAGGTCCAGTTTACCTGAATTGATTAACGTGGACCCCGACTTAAACAAGTTGAAAAACTTATTGGGGTGTTACCATTTAGTGGTCAATTGTACGGAATATGTACTGAACTGTGCAATCTACTAATAAAAGTTTCAATCAATCAATCAAAGTCGGGCTCAGCAACACACGCCTTCATTTATGTACGCTCAAAATTAGGAAACACAACAATAGATTGCAAATATCTGTAAACAAAATTACATTTTCAAACTTCCCATCTTTTTTTATGTATATTGGCATCATTATCGGTTTCAACCATATAACTTTCTGAAGTCAAAAAATACTGAATACATGTTTTAATGAGGGTAAAATGTGAATATCTGTTATTGGCCTTAAAAAAAAACTTTCACTGAATGCTATAATTAAATTGACTTAGTCATGACTGTCAATGAACTCTCCTAAAATAACAGAAACCATATTAAGCTTCATAAACAAACCAATAATTAAACACATTTTTCCAACTTCCACCCAAAAGGAAGACACAATATGACAATACCAAAACAAAAGCAGGGTGGATTCAGACTCCTTACAACAAAATAGGTATTCATCCGACTCTTGTCACATTCCATAGTTTTAACATTTTTCTTGTGTTCGAAAAGTTATAAATAATTTTAATTTGAAATTAACAATTTTGCAAATCGATAGTAGTTTCGTAGATTAATTTGAATATTTGTTCAGTCAAAAAGCAGTCAAAAATGTCCTCCCATTTTCCATGTGTTATATGGAGCAGCCTTCAAAGATTTCTTTATTAAATAAACATTATATTATTTTATATTTATTTTAGTTCCTTTTTGCCAACTAGAATTTCTTATTAGAGGTTTACAAACTAATAATTTAGTAGTTCCGTAATTAATTATTTGTTTCCATCTTTTCCCAATGATTCCAGTTAGTTGATTGAATGAAAAACTTGAACAAGCATCATCATACATAGTTCTAAAGGCCTACTGAAATGAGATTTTCTTATTTAAACGGGGATATCAGGTCCATTCTATGTGTCATAATTGATCATTTCGCGATATTGCCATATTTTTGCTGAAAGGATTTAGTAGAGAACATTAACCATAAAGTACGTAACTTTTGGTCGCTAAAAAAAAAGCCTTGCCTGTACCGGAAGTAGCAGACGATGTGCGTGTGACGTCACTGGTTGTAGGTCTCCTTACATTGTTTATATTCACAGCCACCAGCAGCAAGAGCGATTCGGACAGAGAAAGCGACGATTTCCCAACTAATTTGAGCGAGAATGAAAGATTCGTGGATGAGGAAAGTTAGAGTGAAGCAATAGAAAAAAAAGGCTAGGGCAGTGGGAGCGATTCAGATGTTATTCGACACATTTACTAGGATAATTCTGGAAAATTCCTTATCTGATTATTGTGTTACTAGTGTTTTAGTGAGATTATAAAGTCATACCTGAAATTGGGAGGGGTTTGGTGACCAGCAGTGTCTCTGATGGAAGCCATGGAGGAGCCAAGAAAGTGGCAGCTGGCTATTTGACAGCTGCTGCAGGAAGAACGACACAAGCTCCGCTGATGTCTCCGATAAGAGCCGACTTATTACCACAATTTTCTCACCGAAACCTGCTGGTTTATATGTGGTAGAGAAACATGTTCGCTTGACCGCTCTGTTCCATAGTAAAGCTTCACAACAAACAAAGAAACACCGGCTGTGTTTTGGTTGCTAAAGGCGGCTGCAATCCACCGCTTTCCACCAACAGCATCCTTCTTTGACGTCTCCATTATTAATTGAACAAATTGCAAAAGATTCAGCAACACAGATGTCCAAAATACTGTGTAATTATGCAATTAAATTGGACAACTTTTAGCTGTGAGTGGTGCTTGGATAAAATGTCCACTACAAACAATAACGTCACAAACACGCGTCAACATAAGCGTCATCATTCCGCAACATTTTCAACAGGAAACTTCGCGGGAGATTTAAAATTGCAATTTAGTAAACTAAAGCGGCCGTATTGGCATGTGTTGCAATGTTAAAATTTCATCATTGATGTATAAACTATCAGACTGCGTGGTCGGTAGTGGTGGCTTTCAGTAGGCCTTTAAATTCATCATACTTCATAATCTTACCGTTCTCATTGATAATGTCATTGACAAAAATGATTCCTCTTTCAAACATAGTTTACCAAAAGAAAGGCTTTCCATCTATTACAACAATAGAGTTCATCCATTTTATCTTCTGCAAAATGTCATCTCTTTTTTCTGGCACATCAAATAGAAAATACCACCATGAGTGGATTGTTTCCTTCATGAACCTCGCCATGTTTCCCAGCAGACTCTCTCTCTACATAAGGAAAATGCGAGGTCATCAATTGTAAAAACGGATACAATTTATTTTGATACAGTACATGTTTTTTGTCCAACAGGACACTTGTGTACCACTCAGTGTTTAATTACATCTTTGGAACAATTGATGCTTTTAAAGACAGGCACATAGTTTCATGGTTGAGATGTTTCAGGCCCTCATATTCATTGTACAAAACCTTTCTTCTAATCTTTTCTGGTTTGCCGTCCCAGACAAAATGGAAGACCCTCCGCTCATAGACCTTAAAGTGTTTTGATGGAGCTGGTAATGACAAAAACAAATAAATAAATTGAGGAATGATTAACGAGTTGACAATAGATATTTTACCATACAAGATTAAGGATTTCCCTTTCCATAATTGCATAATTTTATCCAGTTTTCTTAATCGATTAACATAATTTACTGAGCTGAGATCTTCCAGATTCTCTGGTACAAAAACACCAAGTATGTTAAATGGTCCATCTGTCCACAAAACAGGCACTTTGCATTGCTATCGAAATAACGTTCCCTTTAGATTTCCGATTATTATTTTACATTTACCATATTTTAGCTTAAGCCCAGATTGCTGTGAAAATATGTCCAAACGATTAAGAAGGTTTCGCAAACAATGAGGATCGGGGCTGATAAAGAAGCTTGTATCTTCGGCATACATTATTTTACTTTCAATAATATTATTACTGAGCCCTTCAATATTCTTATTCAATCTAACTTTAACCGTCAATATTTCCATAGCAATAATAAATAAGTATGGAGACAAAAGGCACCCTTGTTTTAGACCTCTTAATATAAGTATTGTCCCAGAGATGTATCCATTATTGATGATTCTACAGTTCATTTAAATATATAGCGTCTTGATCCAGTGTAGTAAGGTGTTGCCAAAATTTAAAACAACTAAGCTTTTACACATTTAGGCTAATTTTGTCAAATTCCTTCTCCAGGTTGACTGTAAAAATTGATCCTTTTTTATTTTCCATATTATAATTTTCTATCATTTCTAATAACTGTCTAATATTGTTTCCTATGTTACTTAATTGTAGGAAACCTGATTGATCTTGGTGAATAATATTTCACCCTAACCCTAATATTTGACAAAACAGACTTAAGTCCTTAAGCCAAACATTTTGCCAGGATCTTGGCATCGTATCACTGAAGTGTCATTGGTCTCCAATTTTTTAGATAAACTTGGTCTTTATGCTCACCATTTATTTCCTGTTTCAGAATAAAGAAATAAGACCTTCTGTTTGAGCGTTAGACAAAAACATGTGTTTTATATGAGTAATTAAAACTACAAAAGCAGTTGTTTCTTAACCTCTTCATAAAATACTTGATAGACCTCAATAGGTATTCCACCTAATTCTGGGGTTTCCCTGGATGAAAAGACTTAACAGCTTCCACAAGTTCTTCCTCTCTAATGAGGCCTTTACATGAATGGCTTTCTTCTGAAGTCAATTTTCTTTTATAATTTTCTGAAAAAAAAAAAGTAGTTTCAGGAGAGATTACTGAATTAGAAAAAATATTTCCAAAGTAATTTTCCTTTACTTTCAACAATGTGGTGTGTGTATCCAATACCTTTCCATTTGTTTTAATACGTATGGAAATGTTCTTTTTATAACGTTTTTTTGCTTGGATATTTCAAATGAATTTTGAACACTTATCACGTTTTTTTCATCCAGATTGCTCTGTTGCAGTCATAACTTTAAAATAATTGTTTTTCAGTTAAGTTTAACTCTTCTTTTTTGGCTGTAAAAGGAATTCAGTTGCTCGCTAATTAGATTATCACTACTATCAATGTTTTTTGTAAATCCTCAATTTCTTTCTTTAATTCCTGTTAGACCATTTTAAGTTTTTTTTCTCCATGAAGAGTACGCAATGGCATATCCCCTTAAATATTTGAAGGCTTCCCAGGCGATTTGATGATCCTATATTATTTTTAAATTAGTCAGTAATAAGTTTTTTTTTTCAATGAATTATTCATCCTGTAGAAGCATTTGATTCAACTTCCAATATCTGGGCTCACATGTATTATCTTCAATTGCAGTTTTTTAAACCTATACAATTATTATCAGAACACAATTTATCATTGATTGATATTGCAGTCACTTTGTTTAGCAATGAAAATGGTATATAAAAAATAGTCAATAGGACTTGCCTGGTTTTGTCTTCTCCACATATATTGTACTAACCTAGTATTTTTTAATCTCCAGATGTCAATTAAATCAAATGCATCCATAACATTTTTAATCTTTTGTAAAGATTGAGGTGGGTTAGTAACCCTCTGGACAGAGCAAGCACTCCGTCTTTGCATTTGGAGTTGATCAACTTTACAACCATAGGTCTCGGTCTAGCATCCTCTTTGCGTTTGCCAATCCTGTGTGCTCGTTCCATTTGGATCCTCTTGACTTCTTCATCCGAAATGCCGAGTTGCTTCTGCAGAATGGCTGTGACGAGGTTCTCCGCGATGCTGTAAATCACTTCTACATCTTTCAGTTCAGTTCAGTTCAGTTTATTTTCAGTCTAACAAAAACATATTCAAACATAGATCACGATTCAAAAATGAATAACATAACTGAAACAGGCAGAAGCAAAAAAGCTTATATGCCCAACATACATTTTTTACATTCAATTAAGTTACCTTTTCTAATAATTCTGCAACACAAAAAGAAATATAGTCATTCAGCATCCACATTCAAGCTGCCCCCCAACAAACAATACAAAAATATGTACCTACACACATACACTTTTCTGTAAATAGATAAACATACATACCTTCTAAATACAACATTTAACCAAACAAACATAAATTTGTAGTTCACATAACTTTTTAAAATACATTGTGACATGTTCTTTTTGAAATTAAATACTGAGTCACTCATTTTTATTTCTTTACCAACAGAATTCCACAAATTAACACCGAGAACAGATAAACATCTACATTTAACCACTGGTCTTGCTTTTGGTAAAATAAACTTAGATTCATCTCTTAGATTGTATTTGCTGGTCTGTAGAGAGAAGTATTTTTGAATTCCTTCTGGAAGAGTATTTATTTTTGCTTTGAACATTATCTGTGTTATTTTAATATAAACAATATCTTGAAATTTCATAAGTTTTGATTTAACAAATAATGGATGGGTATGGTCATAATATCCTGCTTTGTTTATTAGCCGTACAGCTTTTTTTGCAGCAAAACAATATCATTAGTTATGGTTTTAAAAGTGGTTCCCCAGAGTTCTACACAGTATGTCATGTATGGAAGTATCAAAGTATAATACATTTTTAACAAAGAATTATAATTAAGTAATTATTTAGTTTTATACAAAACACCAAGTGTTTTTGATATTTTTGTTTTTATATAATTTACATGTTGTCTCCATGATCATTTATAATCAATTATAACTCCCAAAAACTTAGTATCAAAGACACGCTAAATTTTATATCCATTTATTTTAATATTTACTTCATTAGATACCTCAGTTTTGGTACCAAATATCATAAATTTAGTTTTAGCAATATTAAGTGATAATTTATTCATATCAAACCAGTTTTTAAGCACTGTCATTTCTTGTTCTATTTTTACCATGAATTGATTAACGTGGACCCCGACTTAAACAAGTTGAAAAACTTATTCGGGTGTTACCATTTAGTGGTCAATTGTACGGAATATGTACTGTACTGTGCAATCTACTAATAAAAAAAGTATCAAAAACCAAAAGTTCATTAAAAGATTTTCCAGAACAAAGGATAGTTGTCCATCCATCCCATCCATTTCCTACCGCTTATTCCCTTTCGGGGTCGCGGGGGGCGCTGGCGCCTATCTCAGCTACAATCGGGCGGAAGGCAGGGTACACCCTGGACAAGTCGCCACCTCATCGCAGGGCCAACACAGATAGACGGACAACATTCACACTCACATTCACACACTAGGGCCAATTTAGTGTTGCCAATCAACCTATCCTCAGGTGCATGTCTTTGGAAGTGGGAGGAAGCCGGAGTACCCGGAGGGAACCCACGCATTCACGGGGAGAACATGCAAACTCCACACAGAAAGATCCCGAGCCTGGATTTGAACCCAGGACTGCAGGACCTTCGTATTGTGAGGCAGACGCACTAACCCCTCTGCCACCGTGAAGCCCAAGGATAGTTGTATCATCAGCAAACATAAAAAATGTTAAGAAACTTGATGCATCACAAAAATCATTAATGAAAATTGTAAATAACTTAGGACCAATTATAGAACCCTGTGGAATTCCACAAACTATATTTTTAAATCCAGATATTGTATTATCCACCTGAACACATTGTTTTCTATTTTCTAGATAGCTCTTGATCCAGGACAGAGCTGGCCCTCGGATGCCGTACTTATCCAACTTATTTATTAACTGTCTGTGGTCAATGGTATCGAAGGCCTTTTTTAAATCAATATAGATGGCTATTGTAAATTCATCATTATCCATAGCAGTACTAACCTCCTCCAGCATATGCATTACTGCATACGTAGTTGTTCGATTTTCCCTAAAACCATACTGCTGCTGCTTAAGCAAAGTGTTTTTTTTCCAGAAAATTATTTAACTGTTTTGTAAAAAGCTTTTCTAAAATTTTTGAAAATTGAGTGAGTATTGAAATCGGTCTATAATTTTCCATAAGATGCTTATTTCCGTTTTTAAAAACAGGAATAACCTTTGCTATCTTCATATCATCTGGGAAGTATCCACACATGAATGATTGATTACATATGTGAGCCAATGGCTTAGGAATTAAATGAATACATTCTTTAATAATTACCATATCTGTGTGATGTATGTCTGTAGATGTTTTACTTTTAAAGGCTCTTACTGTTTGAATTATATCCACTTTTGTTACTCCACTCAAAAACATTGATTTTAAATGAGGGTTTATTGTGTTTTTAGTCAAGCCTGTGTCTTCATAAACAGGTATTTTTTCTGCAAGTGCAGGGTCCATATTAACAAAATAGTCATTAAATTCTTCCACTATCATTTCTTTTTTGTTTAGTTTTATATTATTATCATTTATAAAGTAGCTCGGAGTCTCATGATTTTTACATCTATTACCTAAAACCTGGTTGATTGTGTTCCATGTTTGTTTAATATTATTTTTGCTATCTTCAAATTTCTCGTTATAATAACTTTTCTTTTGCTTTCGTAGAATAGAAGTCAACTTATTTTTATAAATTTTATACTCCCTTTCATTTTGTTCAGTTTTATTTTTTAAGTAACTATCATACAGAACATTTTTTCTATTGGAGGCCATTACTAGACCCTTCGTCATCCAAGGCTTATTTTTACTCACTTTCTTTAGTGTGGACTTCACGACTGGACAGCAGGAATTATAAAGTTCTATCCATTTAAACAGAAATGCCCTGTATGAATCATTACAATTTTCAACATACACCCCTTCCCAGAAACATTTTGAAAGCTCATTCTTAAATGCTTGTATTCTTTCAGGTGTCCTTAATCTTGTTAATTTGAACAATGTTTTTGTGCTATATTATTTACAATCATACTTTGAATATTCACAAACACTGGAAAATGATCTGTGATGTCACTAAGGAGTATTCCACCTGTAGTTATGTCATGGATATTTGTAAAAATATTGTCAATGAGGGTAGCAGATTCTCGCGTTATTCTGCTTGGTTTATCAATTATTGGTTGCAAACCATAAGTAAACATTTCATTTATAAAGTCATTAGTTGGTTTATGGGTTCTCCATTTTAATAAATCAAAATTGAAATCTCCACACACAAAGACACATTTCTTGTTAGCTAGTTTTCCAAGTACTTTTAGTAGGCTGTCATGGAAAAGCTCTACATGTGACCCAGGTGTCCTATAAATACAACTCAAATATGCACTACGTTCATTGTTTATTTGTATTTTTATAGTCATACTCTCCATAACATCATCTATAACTAGACTGTCGATAATTTCACAGCCATATTTTTTTTGTACATAGAACGCAACGCCACCTCCTTTTTAATTTTTTCTATTTATATTATAAAAATCATAACCTTCTAATATAAACATATCATTAATTTCATCTGTCAACCATGTCTCTGAGATGCAATTGCTTGGAATGTTGATTTTAAAGATTCCAAACACTCTTGTATCTTCTCAAAATTAGCCCTGAGACTTCTACTATTAAAATGAATAAGCAAAAAACCCTTTAAATCCACATTTTTAAAACTATCCTCTGAGTAATATGAAACATTTATGTTATGTAATCCACTTAGATTAATTTCTGGATCAATGTCATTACACAATTCTCCTACTTTATCATCATTCATTTCTAAATAACTTAAATTTAGTTCCTTACAGCTTATCCTGTCTTGAATATCTTCTTGCCCAGCTATACTGCTTTCTTCCTCGTCAGAAATATAAAAGTCATTATTAGTCATCCTCCAAAGAAGTTTAACCAAAATATCAATAATGTACTAAAATGTACGATATAACTTAAAAAAACACACATCATCCATAATCCTAATGTCCATATACCATGTGTACCATACATTTTCATTGTCCACATACCATTTGTTGTCCTGATTCAACAAGTTATTTAAATTGTTCCAAGTCTTTCACGTTTTTAATCCATATTGGCTTCATTTGATCCGATCCATTTGGCTTTATGTAGACTTTGCCATGTCTCGTCCATGTAGATTGAATCTTATTTTCTTTCCTGAGAATGCGGCCACTTCTTGGAATTTCACCATTTTTCTTTGTCAGGTGCTCATTCAGATAAATTCCAGTGCCCTTTAGCTTTTTGGACTGTCTCAGCAGCTCCATTTTGTGTTTCTGGTTAACCATCTGCATCACTATTATTGGTCTTGCTTTAACATTCTTGTTTGGAAATGAATAGCATGTTGATATGTTTTGTTTCTCAACGATGATGTTTTTACCTCTGAAAAAGTCCAGGAGTTTTTGCTCAAGAGTTTCAAGTTCCTCCGTAGGAGCATCTTCACCTTGGTTCAGCCCAGCTGTAACTCGAGCATAACTGCGGTGTTTCAGCTCTAGTCCTGTGACCACAATGTCATTGACAAGTGATTGTTGCTCCAAATCCTCACATCTCTGCTCCAAAAGTTCAATCCTTTTGTCTCTCTGGATCACATTCTCCTTCAGCTCCTTCACTTCCTCCATGAGGCCCATGATGTTTCCTTGTTGCTTTAGAACCTTAGCAATCTCTTCACCCATGAAGTTTAGAGATTTCTTTATCTCTTCAAGTTCCTCTGACAACTTTTTAATTGTTATTGTCATCTTTTCAAGTAATTTTACACAGGTATTTTAGGTACCGTATTTTCCGCGCTATAAGCCGCCCCGTGTTATAAGCCGCACCTTCAATGAATGGCATATTTAAAAACTTTGTAAACCTATAAGCCGCACCGGGTCATAAGCCGCGCCCATGCTGCGCTAAAGGGAATGTCAAAAAAACAGTCAGATAGGTCAGTCAAACTTTAATAATACAAACCAGTGTGCGAATGTGCAATCACAACAATAGTAACACTCAAAATATTGCAGAGCAATAGCAACATCAATAACTCAACTTTGGTCGAACGTTAATGTCACAGCACACAAAATAAACATTTAAAGCTCACCTTCAGAAGTTATTCCTCATCCATAAATCCCTAGAATTTTTCTTCTTCGGTGTCTGAATTAAAAAATTGGGCGAATACGGCATCCAAAATGGCGGGCTCCGTCTCGTCGAAGTCATCAGAGTCAGTGTCGCTGTTGCTGTCCGGCAGTTCCATGAATCCTGCCTTCCTGGCCGGATCTTTTTTCAGCTATCTTGTTTTTACAATATGCGCGGAAAGTAGCCAGCTTTTTTTGAAAGTCTTTTGGCAGTTGCTGTGAAATAGTAGTCCGTGTGCGGACGGAGAGATTGCGTCTTTTCATGAACCGGAAACACCAAGAAGCTCCACCTTTAAAATCATCTAAGTGAAGTTCGCTTGCTGGCGCTGTTGCCTTCATTGGAATAGTGATGTTACTGACACTTCTGCTTGCTGCTCTCTGCTCAACAACCCACTGTTAGAGTTTGTCCTCCAACTCTTGCCATCTTGCTTTGTTCCCTCAAACTCTGTGTTGTCTTCTTTACTTGGCGCAGGTCATCTTGTTGCTTCCTCCACCTAAGCACCATTGATTCATTTATGTTCAATTCTCTCGCTGCTGCTCTATTTCCGTGTTCTTCTGCGTGACTTATTTCCTTGAGTTTGAATTCTGCGTTGTACGCGTGTCTTTTAGTAGGAGCCATTTTGTGGTCGTCTTTACAGAAACACACAAATGAAATGAATCGGATTAGCCGCGCGCTTCTTCTTCTACGGGGGCGGGTGCTTACCTTGGCGGTTGCGTACCGTAGAAGAAGAAGCGCTTCCTCTTTCCAGGTGGGCGGGTGCTTACCTTGGCGGTTGCGTACCGTAGAAGAAGAAGCGCTTCCTCTTTCCAGGTAGGCGGGTGCTTACCTTGGCGGTTGCTTACCGTAGAAGAAGAAGCGCTTCCTCTTTCCAGGTAGGCGGGTGCTTACCTTGGCGGTTGCTTACCGTAGAAGAAGAAGGGCTTCCTCTTCTACGGGGAAAAAAGATGGCGGCTGTTTACCGTAGTTGCGAAACCTAAACTCTATGAAAATAAATATTTATATTAAAACATATATAAGGCGCACCGGGTTATAAGCCGCACTGTCATCTTTTGAGAAAATGTTTGGTTTTTAGATGCGGCTTATAGCGCGGAAAATACGGTAACTTGATGAGCTGCACTGAAGTTTTCAGAAGGCCTGTTTGGGCCTTGATTTGATACTCCTAAAATACCTTTTTCAGAGTCCAATGTTGTTGCAATATCCCCAAAGTAGTGAAGTAAAGTATTCCTTCACCATCAGCAATGGAGCATTTCAAGATATTTGTCTCAGATTCCAGATATATTTGATGAATTGTAGAGAGACTCTGAGCAGGGAGAAGCATTGGCAGCCATCTTGTCACCTTCATCTTCATAATCAGCAACTTGTCCCGCATGCTCCTGCAGCGGAGTTCCAACAAGTCCGCCTTTAATTTCTCGCTCTCTGTTGTCAGTCTAGTAGTTTCGAGTTCCTGGCTTGTTAACTCAACTTTTAGTGTCGTCTTTTCCTTTTTAATCTCCACCATTTCAGCGTGATTGTACTTGACTGATTTTTTTCAGCTCTGGAACGTCAGTTATTAGTTCAATCAAAATGTCCAGTTTTTCAACCATAGCTCGCAACATTTTTCGATCGTCCGGAGTAAACATTGCATTTTCGTCCAAATCCCTAGAGGACAATTGATCACGGACGTGTTTAGATTCCTTTGATCCGCGTTGTGGCATAGTTGCAGGGGAACAATGGGCCACTCGGCGTTCGAGGCACCTTATTTTCAGCCAAATCACCCTCGTGAGTAGAATATATCTCACCAATTGCAGAGAGGCGGATATATATAGTGTAAATGACTTCAAATCTTGTGTCACTGGCGCGTTTATGCCATTTATCACATTACATACTGGGACTTGTGTAGAGACTGTCTCAGCTCACGGTGGCCTAACCTGCTGTCCTTTAAACTTGCTGTATTATATAAGTATTTCTGTCCTTATACTGTAGTGCATCAATACATACACTCTCTTCGAAATATAGTATGTGTTTCTAGCCTTGTACTGTAGTACACCAATACTACAAAAGATAGCATATACGTGTGTAGTTACACTTTTTTTTCTAAAGTGTTTGCGTCCTTGTTGTACATCAATATTACATCCCCCTTAAGATAGTATTTTATATAAGTATTTCAGTACATCAATACATACAATTTCTCCTATATAAGTACTTCAGTACATAAATACTTACACTTATTTCCAAAGATAGTGTATTGTAAAAGTATGTCAGTAAATCAATACTTAGTTTCTTCTAAAGATACAATGTCCAAGTATTTATGTCGTTGTACTATAGAACATCAATACATAAACTTTATTCTAAAGATTATATAAGTATTTCTGTCCATGCATTGTAGTACATCATTACTTAAACTGTCTTTGAAGTATTTCAGTACACGAATACTTATACAATATTCTATCTTTAGAAGAACGTGTAAGTGTTTCAGTACATCAATACTTAGTTTCTTCTAAGGGTACTATACATACAGTGCCCTCCAAAAGTATTGGAACAGTGAGTCCAATTTGTTTATTTTTGTTGTAGACTGAAAACATTTGGGTTTGACAGTAAAAGATGAGTATGGGACAATAGATCAACATGTTAGTTTTTATTTCCAGGTATTTGCATCTGGATCTGATACACAACTTAGAAGATAGCACCTTTTGGTTCAACCTACCCATTTTTCATGAGAGCAAAAGTATCGGAACATGTGACTGACAGGTGTGTGTTGTTGCCCAGGTGTTTCCCAATTACATTGATTATTCAAACACTAAATAGCACTAAATGTCTGAGCTCAGTTTCAGATTGAGTAGGATAGGTTTTACCTGTGCAGACTGCATTTAGAGTTGGCGCCAACATGAAAATGAGAGTCTATGGGTCTATGGGTGAAAACAAAGCAATTGTGAATCTGAGAGAAGATGGACATTCAATCAGAGCCATTGCACAAGCATTGGCCATAGTGAGTACAACCGTTTGGAATGTTCTGAAGAAGAAAGAAACCACTGGTGTACTAGGCTACAGACGTGGAACAGGACCAAGGAAAACATCAGCAGTTGATGAAAGAAACATTGTAAGAGCTATAAAGAACAACTGTTAGTGACATCAGCAACAACCTCCTGAGGGCAGGAGTGAAGGTATCACAATCTACTGTTTGCAGAAGACTTCATGAACAGAAGTACAGAGATTACACCAGAAGATGCAAACCACTCGATAGCAAGAATAATTGGAAGGCCAGGCTACATTTTGGCCAAAAGGTGCAGGGATGAGCCTAAAAAATTCTGGGAAAATGTTTTATGGACTGATGAGACAAAGATTATCTTCTTCCAAAGTGATGGAAAGGCGAAAGTTTGGAGAAAGAAAGGATCTGCTCATGATCCCAAACATACAAGCTCATATGTGAAACACGGCAGAGCTAATGTCATGGCTTGGGCTTGCAAGGCTTCTTCTGGGACGTCATCTTCATTGATGATGTAACCCATGATGGCAGCAGCAAAATGAACTCAGAAGTCTACAGAAACATTTAGTCTTCTAATTTAAAGAAAGATGCAACTAAACTGATTGGGAGATCCTTCATCATGCAGCAAGATAACGACCCAAAACACACTGCCAAAACAACAAAGGAGTTGATCAGGGGCAAGAAGTGGAAGGTTTTAGACTGGCTAAGTCAGTCTCCAGACTTAAACCCAATAGAGCATGTATTTTACCTGCTGAAGAGGAGACTGACAGGAGTAACCCCCCCCCCGCACCCCCCCCCCCCCAAAACAAACAAAACTGAAAAAGGCTATGGAGAAAGCCTGGGAAAGCATCACAAAAGTTTTGCAACTAAATATTAAGTCCTATACACTTTAATGTATTTTAAGTTTATATGTTCCTGTTGGAGCCTATCTATATTATTTATTTATTAATTGTTTTGACAATCTAATCCAATAATGTCAATGATGATGTTGATTAATTATTGGCTGTTTTAGATTGATTATGATTAAGTGAGCCACTTCCTCCTCCTATGATTAAGAAGAAAGGACAGCTGGGCGTTCCCTTTCTCTGTCTGTCATGCTGAAGGAGTGAGGAGTGAAATAGTTTGTCTACCACCAAATAAGTTATTTTGATTATGTAGAAAGTCAACAACGGAGAATATTTTTTGTTTGTGAAAATATATTATCAACATTTTCAATCTAGAAATATCTCCCCGAGTGCTTATTAAGGAATTTAGTGAGTATTAAACCTCCTCCTCAAGGCTACTTGGCTATCTTTATTGTAATTTTTTTTAAACTTTTTGGAACGACAGAGTAGCCGTAACAAGTAAACAAACTACACTGTAGACCCGAAGGACCATCCACGATCGCTCTGCACCGACGACAGCAAGCAGCCGGCGGGCCGTGAGTAAAATCAGCTGATGAACGTCATGAATGAATGAATGATCGCGCCGCTGCGCTGTATGGAATCATTTTAACGCTATAGAAAGGAAAGTTGCAGATTGTGGATGTGAAATGCACATGTTGGAAGGACATATAGGAATGAACTAAACAATGGACTAAGTGGAAAATAAATTGAGCAGTGTGATTATTTGGAATGATGTCTGGCACACCTGAGACGGCAGCTGAGGCCGACCACATGCCGAGAACGCGCATTGCTTTGCGCAGAGGCAGACTGGGCGCGTGCACAAGGAGGCTAAATGAAATAAAGACTTTGATGACTCATGTTAGAAATGCTGATAAAGTCAATGATGATTTTGAAGTATTTAAAAGAGCTGTGGATGGATTTAAAAATGCTCACAACTTTGTGCAAAACTTGCTATCAGGAGAGGAAAAGGAAAATGATTATTATGACTGGTATGAACCCAGAATAATAAATGTGAATTATTTCATGAAACATGGAAAAGAGAAATTGCACAATCAAAAGTTGGACCACTGGACAGCATATCAAATTTATCTCACAAATCAAAGTCTGTCACTGGATCAAAAGCTTCTAGATGTTCCTCAGTATCCTCAGAATTAAAAAGGGCCAAAGCGTAACAGGCTGCTACAGTGGCTCGAGCTGCTGCACTGAAGGAAAAACACATCTTGCAACTGGAGGAAACAAAGCTTTAAGCAAAGATGGAGCAAATGTAACTGGAGGAAACAAAGCTTAAAGCAAAGATGGAGCAAATGGAGTTGGAAGCAGATCTCGCAGCATCAACTGCTAAAATACAAATCCTTCAAAGTGATTTAATTCATGAAAGTAATGAGGTGGCTCAGGAACCCATGACTGAGTATTATGATTCTCACCATGAAAGAGAAACTATGGCGAGCAATGTGGACTTTATAGAGTTTGGTGTAATACACAAAACCCCACTTCACCAAACCATCTTAAGTCTCCACAGACCTCTACCTAAAAGGAACACCAGCACATCAGAAGATCTAAATAAACCTCAAAACAAAAATGCAATTAAAAAACACAAGACCCAGAGTGTAAATCAGACTCATAATAAATCACTCTGCACAAGATAATGTGGTTATTAATGCTGCTCATGATAACTTGGAAATGGTTATTCAAAGACAAAGTGAAATCGTAAAACTCATTGTCTCACAGCAAAAACTCTACTACCAGCTAGAGAGATGTCTGTTTGATGGTAACCCACTGGCATATCAGTCTTTTATCCATGCATTTGAACACTTGATTGAAGACAAGACTGAGAATCATCAAGACCGACTCTACTACTTTGAACAGTTTGCATCTGGTTTGCCAAGAGACTTGGTTCACAGCTGTTTGCACATGGAAGCCAGTAGGGGCTATAATGAAGCAAGGCGCCTCTCAAAGGAACACTTTGGAAATGAGATGAACATTTCGGGAGGTTACTTGGAAAAAGCCTTAAATTGGACAGCAATTAAAGCTGAGGATGGAAAAATGCTTCATGCATATGCAATGTATTTGAGAGGATGCTGTAATGTAATGCAAGATTTACAGCATTTGGAGGAACTTGATATCCCATCAAACCTAAGGCTGATTACATCCAAACTACCCTACAAACTCAGAGAAAAGTGGCAAAGCACAGCTTATGAGACACAACAGAGGACTGTCAGGAGAATCAGATTCAACAATTTTGTGTATTTTCTAGAAATGCATGCCAAGATGCTTTTGGATCCATTGTTTGGAGACATTCAGGACCAAATAACAAAAAGGCCTCTTCCAAAAAGCACAAGTGGACTAAAACCAATTAGAGGCATAAACAGCAGCTTTGCTACTTCAGTAGCTGTGAATACAGAGTCAGCAGGAAGCGCTGTAAAATACTCTGTTCCACTGCAACCTGCTCAAACCACACCCAGTGGTATCATCCCTTTATGTAGTATTTTAATGGCAAACATGCTCTGATTGACTGCTCACAATTCAAAACACAGTCACATAACGAAAAGATTGATTCAACCCTAATCCACTTCCTCCTCCCATGATTAAGAAGACAGGACAGCTGGGCGCTCCCTTTGTCTGTCTGTCATGATGGAGTGAGGAGTGAAATAGTTTTTTTTACCACGAAATAAGTTATTTTGGTTATGTAGAAAGTCAACCACAAAGAATATTTTTTGTTTGTGAAAATAAATAATCAACATTTTGAATCTTGAAATATCTCCGCGAGTGCTTAAGGAATTTAGTGAGTATTAAACCTTCTCTTCAAGGCTACTCGGCTATCTTTATTTTAGTTTTTTCGAAACTTTTTGGAACGACAGAGTAGCCGTAACAGTTCCAATAGTTTTATTCACCTAAAAGTGTTGTGTTCCATTACAAATAATATTATCTTACAAGTTGTGTATCAGATCCAGATGTAAATACTTGGAAATGAAAGCTAAAATGTTGATCTCTTGTCTTATATTCATCTTTTGATGTCAAACCCAAATGTTTTCAGTCTACAACAAAAATAAAGGAACTGGCCTCACTGTTCCAATACTTTTGGAGGGCACTGTATAAGTGTTTCTATCCTTGGGCTGTAGTACATCAATACTTACACTTATTCTAAAGATAGTAAATGATCCAAGTCTTTCTCTCCTTGTATTTGTAGCACACCATTACTTAAACTGACTTCTATTGATAGCATATACAGTTGTGATCAAAATTATTCAACCCCCACACAATTTAGGTGTTTTAGCAAGTTGGACATTTATTCCTTATTTTGTTTATAGTCATATCAAATAAAGATGTATCAAATAGACAAATGCAACTTAAATTGTAACACTGTATTTTACAAAATACCAAAAAAGGACATTTTTATTAATATCTCATTGACAAAATGATTCAACCCCCTGGTTACATGCATCTTTAGTACTTAGTAGAACAGCCTTTGGCAGTAATGACATCCTTCAAACGTGATACATAACCGGACACAAGCTTCTTGCAAGCATCTACAGGTATTTTAGCCCATTCCTCTTGGGCAAAGGCCTCCAGTTCATTCATATTCTTGGGCTTGCGTGCTGCAACTGCCTTCTTCAAGTCCCACCACAGCTTTTCTAGAGGATTTAGGTCTGGTGACTGTGAAGGCCACTCCAGAGTCTCCCAGCCCTTCTTCTGCAACCACTCTGATGTTGATTTGGAGGTTGCTTGGGATCCTTGTCCTGTTGGAAGGTCCAACGTCTCCCAAGCCTCAGCTTCCTCACTGACTTCATGACATTTGCAGCTAATATATCCTGCTAGGAAATAGAATTCATAATGCCTTGAACGCGCTGGAGATTCCCGCTACCTGAGGCAGAGAAACACCCCCAGAGCATGATTGACCCCCCACCATGCTTAACAGTAGGCAAGGTGTTCTTCTCTTTGTAAGCTTCATTTTTTTCTCCTCCAGACATAACCTTGATTCATAGGCCCAAAGAGTTCCAGTTTTGTCTCATCACTCCATAGAACAGTTTCCCAAAAACTTTGGGGGTTCTCCAGATGATTTTTGGCATACTGGAGTCTATTTTTCTTGTGCCTGGTAGTCAGAAGTGGTGTGCACCTGGGAGTTCTGGCATGGAGGCCTTCATCTCGTAGTGCGCACCTTATTGTCTGGGACGAAACCTGCGTTCCCCCCTCTGCAATGTCCTGTTGTAGTTCCTCAGCTGTTACCCGGGGGTTTTTCACCACTGTACGCTCCAAATACCGGACAGCAGTTGCACACAGCATCCTCTTTCTACCACGCCCAGGTAGTGTTTCCACTGTGTCTTTAGCTTTAAACTTGCAAATTATGCTCCCAACTGTGTCTCTTGGAATGTGTAATGTCTTTGCTATTTTCTTATATCCATATCCTTTCTTATGAAGAGAAATGACCTCCTTTCTTGACTTCTTTGACTACTCCCTGGACTTCACCATGTTGCAAATACACCATTGACCCACTACAAGAAGCTGAGCGTCACAGTCTTTTTCAATCAGTTTAATTTTGCTCTTTATGCTTCTAATCACATCTACAGGTGTTTTCAACACCCGATTGAAAATATCTTATTCAAATTATGTTCTTAAGAGTTAAGATCTTCAAGGGGTTGAATAATTTTGTCACTGAAATATTAAGAGAAATGACACTGTTTGGTATGTTACAACATATAATGTTGTAATTCAATTTGCATTTGTCTACTTAATGCATCTTTATTTGATATGACTATAAATAAAATACGGAATAAATGTCCAACTTGCTAAAACACCAAAATTGTGTGGGCGTTGAATAATTTTGATCACAACTGTAAGTGTTTCTATCCTTGTCATGTACTTTCTCCTAAAGGTAGTATACTATACAAGTATTTCAGTACATCAATACATACATTTTCTTCTAAAGATAATATATTATACAAGTGATTCTGTCCTTGTACTGTAGTACACTTTATTCTAAATATAACAGTAAACTAAGTATATCTGTCCCTGTACATCAATACATAGTTTTTTTTGTAAAGATAGTATATAAGTGTTTCTGTCCATCAATACTCACTATTTCCCCTAAAGTTCAAAATTATATAAGTGTTTCTATCCTTGTACTGTAGTACATCAATACTTACACTTTCTTCTAAAGGTAGTGTTTTATAGAAGGTAGTGGAATTAGTTATCATGTACAAGATGTATTTACAGGATATTTTTAACTCCATGTTATACATGTATGTTTGTCTCCTCATTCAAAGGGCTTCCAAAGAAGAGGTGGACCCAATGGAGACATTGTGAGTATCACTTTTGTTTGTGAATGATTGGAGCCTTCAATATGAAACACTAACAAATATTCTGTTTTCTGCTTGAAGGTAGACTCCGACGTGGAGGGGCTAGCTGGTGAGAAAGGGGAAAAGTAAGACCAGTCATTTTGAACTTTCTGAAGTTGACCTGTTGATATTTAAATATTGAAAGCAAAGACAAATAATATACTATTTGACTGAGACCCATTTTGGGTCCCTAAGACTTTTAACAATCAAGGAAAGACCTTAAGGTTTTAAAAACCAAAATGGCCCCTACATTCGTTAACTTTTAAGTGTGCGGCCCTTTGTGGTAAAGTTTTGGACATCCCTTGTTTCGTTTTAATGAATAGCTGAGCAGAAAGGAATCTTGGGTTAGGGTTAGGGTTAGGGTTAGGGTTAGGGTTAGGGTTAGGGTTAGGGTTAGGGTTAGGGTTAGGGTTAGGGTTAGGGTTAGGGTTAGGGTTAGGGTTAGGGTTAGGGTTAGGTTAGGTTAGGGTTAGGGTTAGGGTTAGGGTTAGGGTTAGGGTTAGGATTATGGTTAGGGTTAGGATTGGGGCACAAATGTTTCTGGGTGCTGTGCTTACTGAACGGAGGAAAACAAATCTAAAGGACAAGAACTTGCAATTTTTAAAATCAGTATCTCATGATTGTTTGGGTGTGACAGGGTATGTCTGGAGAATCTGGCACTAAAGGACAGGTGAGTTGTGTATGATCATGTGTTAAGTAAATATACACTTCATGCACTTGTATGTGTTTGCAGCACAGAGTGAGGAGACCTTGGACATAATGGTCCAACATGGAGACTCTGGGAAGCCAGGTGATGTAGGACCCCCTGGACTGCCTGGTCCTCGGGGGTTGAAAGGCATGAGCGGTGTGCATGGCAGGCCGGGTATTGAGGGTCCACCGGTGAGTCCACTCACTGTTTGGGAAATGTAATGGTTGTCACTTTTACACAATGTTGTTCTTCTCTTCAGGGACAAGATATATCTGACCAGCATATTATTGATGTGGTATAAAGAATGTTGCAAGGTGAGCTTTACCACTCTAATTTCCCTCCCAAAAAATAATCAATTGCTTGTTATTGTAAACAAAAACTCTATTACATATGTAAAGTTTCAGTTCAATATGTCAAAATTGAAAATGACAGTTAGCCAAAATCAAATCAAAACCGAAAATGTTGGAAGATGTGTGGAGATGTGGTGGAGAGGTTAGGGTTAGTGTTTTATAGTAAGGAATAAGTTATTGTGTATAACAGGGGTCACCAACGCGGACACCCTAACCCTGACCCTAACACGTAAGGACCAGATGAGTAGCCCGCTGGCCTGTTCTAAAAATAGCTCAAATAGCAGCACTTACCAGTGAGCTGCCTCTATTTTTTAAATTATATTTATGTACTATCAGGGTTAGGGTTAACCCCAACTCTCGCTTTGCTCGACATTTTTAATTCTAAGAGAGACAAAACTAAAATTTAATTAGAAAATCCAAGAAAATATTTTAAAGACCCTGTCTTTTTACTTTGCTTCTTATAACTTTCAGAAAGACAATTTAAGAGAAAAAATACATTCTTGAAAATGATTTTAGGATTTTTAAACACATATACCTTTTTACCTTTTAAATTCATTCCTCTTCTTTCCTGAAAATTTAAAATGTTAAGCCCACCAGGCTGCACCAAACTTTTGGTGCTTTGTTCACACAGAAAAGTACAGTGGTGTATGTGCAGCAACTATGAAGGTTGCAAGCCTGTTTGGTTCCACTTATCTTTGTGAATCAGCCTTTTCTGACATGAACTTCATCAAGAAGAAACACAGAACAAGCCTCACTGATGCACATCTGCAAGACTCACTCAGAGTTGCAGTTTCTAGTTACACAGCAGAGTACAACACACTAGTTAACAGAATGCCATGCCAGGTTTCCCACTAACTGACAAAGAAACAGATATCAGATTTGGTGTCCAGTTCAAAGTGTGACATGATGAGAGTTGACTTTTGTATTTTACGTGAGTTATTATTTGTACAAACATGGTGCAAAGTAATTCATGATTTGTTAAAAAATGTTAGTGGCTAGCTAACCTTAACCCTAACCCTAAATCATTAAGATCAGTTTTTCCACATATTTATTATTAATAATAACATAGAGCTAAAGGTAAATGTAGCAAATTGGCTATTTTTGGCAATTTATTTAAGTGTGTAACAAACTGGTAGGCTTTCGCATAAATCAGTACTCAAGAAGTAACCCTTGGTTTCAAAAAGGTTGGTGCCCCCTGGTGTATAAGATGTATGTATGGTATATTTTTAATCTCTACATTATACAGTTCCTAAATGAATCTCTTTTTTGTGACAGAGAGGCTGGCAGCAGTAGCAGTGAGCACTAAAAGGGCTGTGCCGTTGAACAACCGGCTATTCTGGTCCTCCGTGATTAATGGTTCCACAAGGACCACATGATTTGCCTGGTTCCCGAAGAATTCCTGGAACGATGGGAGCTGACAGACGGATTGGAAACACATGTCTTAAAGGTAGGGACATGTTTAGTTTCATCTACAGTAATGTGTGTGTATACATATGCTTACATATACATATTTAAACGTGTATACATTTGTACCAATGTGTACATATGTATGCACTTTTTTTTTAGTCAGTATACAAACGTACAACGAATTGGGGTTAGGGTTAGAGGGTTAACCCTAACCCCAACCCTAACCGACTGTCTTTCTATGCCTAAAACCTACCCTCTAACCCTAACCATAACCCCAACCCTAAACGACTTTCTTTCGATGCCTAAATGCTACCCATCTCGCTTTCTCTTTAAATCTAACCCTAAATCCTTACCCCAACCCTAACCCCAATCCTAACCCCAACCCTAACCGACTGTCTTTTCTATGCCTAAAACCTACCCTCTAACCCCAACCCTAACCGACTTTCTTTCTATGCCTGAATCCTACCCGTCTCTCTTTCTCTTTAAATCTAACCCTAAATCCTTACCCTTACCCCAACCCTAACCGACTGTCTTTCTATGTCAAAGACCTACCCTCTAACCCCAACCCCAATCCCAACCCCAACCCCAACCCCAACCCTAACCTTACCCTAACCCAACCCTTAACCTAACCCAAATCCTTACCCTTACCCCAACCCTAACCGACTGTCTGTCTATGCCTAAAACCTAACCCTTATCCTAACCCAAATCCTTACCCTAACCGACTGTCTTTCTATGCCTAAAACCTACCCCATGACCCCAATCCAAACCCCAACCCTAACCGACTGTCTTTCTTTGCCTAAAACCTACCCCCTGACCCCAATCCTAACCCCAACCCTAACCGACTTTCTATGCCTAAATCCTACCTTTCTCTCTTTCTCTTTAAATCCAACCCTAAATACTTACCCCAACCCTAACCCCAATCCTAACCCAACCCTAACCGACTGTCTTTCTATGCCTAAAACTTACCCTCTAACCCCAACCCTAACAGACTTTCTTTCTATAGTTAAGACCTACCCTCTAACCCCAACCCTAACCCAGACCCCAACTCCTTACCCCAACCCTAACCCTAACCCCAACCCTAACCCTAACCCAAACCCTAACCCTAACCCCAACCCCAAACCCCAACTCCAACCCTAACCCCAACCCTAACCCCAACCCCAACCCCAACCCCCAACCCTAACCCTAACCCTAACCCCAACCCTAACCCCAAACCCAAACCCCAACCCCAACTCTAACCCTAACCCTAACCCAACCCTAACCCCAAACCCAAACCCCAACCCCAACTCTAACCCTAACCCTAACCCTAACCCTAACCCCAACCCAAACCCCAAACCCCAACCCCAACTCTAACCCTAATCCTAACCCTAACCCCAACCCTAACCCCAAACCCCAACTCCTTACCCCAACTCCTTACCCCAACCCTAACCCCAACCCCAACCCCAACCCCAACCCCAACCCTAACCCCAAACCCAAACCCCAACTCCAACTCTAACCCTAACCCTAACCCTAACCCCAACCCTAACCCCAAACCCCAACTCCTTACCCCAACTCCTTACCCCAACCCCAACCCCAACCCCAACCCTAACCCCAAACCCCAACCCCAACCCCAACTCTAACCCTAACCCTAACCCTAACCCCAACCCTAACCCCAAACCCCAACTCCTTACCCCAACTCCTTACCCCAACCCTAACCCCAACCCCAACCCCAACCCTAACCCCAAACCCAAACCCCAACCCCAACCCCAACCCTAACCCCAAACCCCAACTCCTTACCCCAACTCCTTACCCCAACCCTAACCCCAACCCCAACCCCAACCCTAACCCCAAACCCCAACCCCAACCCCAACTCTAACCCTAACCCTAACCCTAACCCCAACCCTAACCCCAAACCCCAACTCCTTACCCCAACTCCTTACCCCAACCCTAACCCCAACCCCAACCCCAACCCTAACCCCAAACCCAAACCCCAACCCCAACCCCAACCCTAACCCCAAACCCCAACTCCTTACCCCAACTCCTTACCCCAACCCTAACCCCAACCCCAACCCCAACCCTAACCCCAAACCCAAACCCCAACCCCAACTCTAACCCTAACCCTAACCCTAACCATAATCCTAACCCCAACCCTAACCCCAAACCCCAACTCCTTACCCCAACTCCTTACCCCAACTCCTTACCCCAACCCTAACCCCAACCCCAACCCCAACCCCAACCCTAACCATAATCCTAACCCTAACACCAACCCCAACCCTTACCCCAACCGACTGTCTTTCTATGCCTAAAACCTAACCTTAACCCAAATCCTTACCCTTACCCCAACCCTAACCCTAACCGACTGTCTTTCTATGCCTAAAACCTACCCTCTAACCCCAACCCTAACCGACTTTCTTTCTATGCCTAAGACCTACCCTCTAACCCTAACCCTAATCCTTACCCCAACCCTAACCCCAATCCTAACCCCAACCCTAACCGACTGTCTTTCTATGCCTAAAACCTACCCTCTAACCCCAACCCTAACCGACTTTCTTTCTATGCCTAAGACCTACCCGTCTCTCTTTCCCTTTAAATCTAACCCTAACCTGTCTTTCTATGCCTAAAACCTACCCTCTAACCCCAATCCCAACCCCAACCCCAACCCTAACCCCAACCCAAATCCTTACCCTTACCCCAACCCTAACCCCAACCCAAATCCTTACCCTTACCCTAACCCCAACCCTTACCCTAACCCAAATCCTTACCCCAACCCTAACCCTAACCGACTGTCTTTTCTATCCCTAAGACCTATCCTCTAACCCCAACCCTAACCCCAACCCTAACACCATCCCTAACACCAACCCTAACCTCAACCGACTGTCTATCTATGCCTAAGACCTACCCTCTAACCCCAATCCCAACCACAACCCTAACCCCAACCCTAACCCAAATCCTTACCCCAACCCTAACCCCAACCCTTACCCTAACCCAAATCCTTACCCCAACCCTAACCCTAACCGACTGTCTTTCCTATGCCTAAAACCTACCCTCTAACCCTAACCCCAACCCTAAACCTAACCCCAACCCGAAACCTTACCCTTACCCCAACCCTAAGCCCAACCCTAACCCCAACCCAAATCCTTACCCCAACCCTTACTTTAACCCAAATCCTTACCCCAACCCTAACCCTAACTGACTGTCTTTTCTATGCCTAAGACCTACCCTCTAACCCTAACCCCAACCCTAACCCCAACCCTAACCCCAACCCCAACCCTAACCCCAACCCTAACCCCAACCGACTGTCTTTCTATGCCTAAGACCTACCTTCTAACCCAGATCCCAACCCCAACCCTAACCCTAACCCCAACCCCAACCCCTACCCTAACCCCAACCGACTGTCTTTCTATGCCTAAAACCTACCCTCTAACCCCAACCCTAACCGACTTTCTTTCCATGCCTGAATCCTACCCGTCTCTCTTTCTCTTTAAATCTAACCCTAAATCCTTACCCTTACCCCAACCCTAACCAACTGCCTTTCTATGCCTAAAACCTACCCTCTAACCCCAATCCCAACCACAACCCCAACCACAAACCCAACCCAACCCTAACCCCAACCCAAATCCTTACCCTTACCCTAAACCTAACCCCAACCCTAACCCTAACCCAAATCCTTACCCCAACCCTAACCAACTGCCTTTCTATGCCTAAGACCTACCCTCTAACCCCAATCCCAACCACAACCCCAACCCTAACCCCAACCCCAACCCTAACCCCAACCCAAATCCTTACCCTTACCCTAAACCTAACCCCAACCCTAACCCCAACCGACTGTCTTTCTATGCCTAAGACCTACCTTCTAACCCAAATCCCAACCCTAACCCCAACCCCAACCCTAACCCCAACCCCAACCCTAAACCCAACCGACTGTCTTTTCTATGCCTAAGACCTACCCTCTAACCCCAACCCTAACCCCAACCCCAAACCCCAACCCTAACCCCAACCCTAACCCCAACCCTAACCCCAACCCTAACCCCAACCGACTGTCTTTCTATGCCTAAGACCTACCTTCTAACCCAAATCCCAACCCTAACCCCAACCCCAACCCTAACCCCAACCCCAACCCTAAACCCAACCGGTTAGGGTTAGGTTTGTGGTTGGGGTTGGGGTTAGGGTTAGGAGAGAGAGAGAGTGAGATAGAGAGAGAGAGAGAGAGAGAGAGAGAGAGAGAGAGAGAGAGAGAGAGAGTGAGTGAGAGAGAGAGAGAGAGAGAGTGAGATGAGAGAGAGAGTAAAGGGTTAGGTTTAGGAGAGGAGAGAGTAAAGGTTAGGTTTAGGAGAGGAGAGGGAGAGGGATAGAGAGAGAGAGAGTGTGAAAAAAAGAAAAGGGTTAGGGTTAGGGTTAGGTTTGTGGTTGGGGTTGGGTTAGGATTATGGTTAGGGTTAGGATTGGGGGAAGGGGAATGCACAGTCCGTCTGCAGCCCGCCCGGGCGACGCCCACACCAACCCCGGAACCCCCGAAGACCCTGAAAGATGCGCATGCTGCGTCAGACACATACAGCCAAATTAGTGACGGGCATGACTGGCCCTGCCATCCAGCGACGCGTTTCGGTCTCTTGACCTCTTCAGGCTGGCTTTGCACTGATTGCAGGACGTTATCATCTTTTTCACTGCAAAGTCTATGCCTACTGGGACACTTCTAATTCCCTAGTAGGTGGGGCACTTCTAATCCCCGAGACTTACGGCTTCTCTATTTGTCTCCACAGCAGGATGTGCTCCATTCGACTGCCGGAGAGTACTGAGCCGTTTTGAGCAGGAGGAGAATATATAGGGAGGTCTGCAGTGGGCGGGGCTCACGCTCAACACTGCAGTGTCGATGTTATGACTCTCCAAACTAATCCTACATTTGTGATGTGTCTACTCGACATGATGTGTGCATCACAATGTGGACAAACACACAGGTAAGTATCATGGTGTTTATTTAAAGCATGAAAATGTTTGCTTTGATCTTTTCTCCAACTCCTGTTTATTGTAGTGTCTGAGACAAGTTTGTGTGTCAAACTTGTGGCCCCCCAACAACACACGGTTAGGGTTAGGGTTAGGGTTAGGGTTAGGGTTAGGGTTAGGGTTAGGGTTAGGGTTGGGGTTGGGGTTGGGGTTAGGGTTAGAGTTAGGAGTTAGGGTTAGGTATAAAGAGAAGGAGAGATGGGTAGGTGTTAGGTGTAAAGAAAAGAGAGATGGGTAGGTTTTAGGAGTGAAAAAGGAGAGTGGTTAGGGTTAGGGTAAGGGGTGGGGGAAGGGCGATAAAAGAGTGTAAAAAAGAATATAAGAGGGGTGTGCACGGTCCGTCTATGGCCCAGCGGGCTCGCACTCACGCCTCATTGAGGCCCCCCGGATGTCTAGTGCCCAATTTGGTCATCCACAGGCGTTCGGCGTGTCGCCGTTGGCCTGCACTCCATTTGGAGTCGTGCTGGATGACACAAACCCGGACAGAAGCCCACCCGTGCCGGAGGAAGTGTTGCACCAGGTGGGTGGTGGTGTTCTTCTGTCGAGTAGGGTTAGGGTTAGGGTTAGGGTTAGGGTTTAGGGTTAGGGTTAGGGTTAGGGTTAGGGTTGGGGTTAGGTTTAGGGTTAGGGTTAGGGTTAGGGTTAGGGTTAGGGTTAGGTTTAGTGGTAGGGTCGGGGGAAGGGTAGTGGGCGGGGAGGAGTGTGCACAGTCCTTCGACAGTCTGCCTAGGCCACGCCCCCGCCAAACGCAGGACATCCCGAGGACTCTGCAATTAAGCAATCCGAATCGGGAACGCCTGCGCCACAGCGAGACCCCCTGAAAGGACCCTGAAAAGCAAGCAATCCGAGACAGGCGTTAAATGCAATGACGACACATGCGGACAAACATCCAGCGACGCGCGTTTCGGCCTTTCAGGCCTCGTCAGGCTGGCTGGGCCACGCCCACTGGGACTCACCTGGTTCCACCAGTGGGTGGGATGCTTCCTTGAAATCCCTGTGCCAAATGCCGACTCTCCCTGTGTGTCCTCCGTGAGCAGGATGTGTTCTGATCGACTGCTGGAGAGGGAATGAGCCTTCAAACAGGAGGTGGCTTAAAATAGTGTGCTGCAGGGGGCGGGGCTGTTGCTCACGCTGCAGTGGAGTCAGAAGACTTCCAAAAGAATTCCAAAATAAGAATTCTTACATATGTGACGTGTCATTTCGACATATTACATGCATCACATAGTAGCCTAACATCCACTTGAATATTGGGATGTTTGCACAAAGCAATAAAATGTTTGCTTTGAAGTACCTAGCCTCCTGTTGAACAATGTGTCAAAACAAGTCTAAGCAATGGCATGACTTGTTGCCCCGTCACTACACTCGCACAAATGAAACAGAGTACTCACCGACAAGGCCCCCAGAGGATCCGCACTGGCAGAGCGCCACCTATTGACGGCAGACTGGAGGCGCGGGCTGGTTAGGTTTAGTGGTAGGGTCGGGGGAAGGGTAGTGGGCGGGGAGGAGTGTGCACAGTCCTTCGACAGTCTGCCTAGGCCACGCCCCCGCCAAACGCAGGACATCCCGAGGACTCTGCAATTAAGCAATCCGAATCGGGAACGCCTGCGCCACAGCGAGACCCCCTGAAAGGACCCTGAAAAGCAAGCAATCCGAGACAGGCGTTAAATGCAATGACGACACATGCGGACAAACATCCAGCGACGCGCGTTTCGGCCTTTCAGGCCTCGTCAGGCTGGCTGGGCCACGCCCACTGGGACTCACCTGGTTCCACCAGTGGGTGGGATGCTTCCTTGAAATCCCTGTGCCAAATGCCGACTCTCCCTGTGTGTCCTCCGTGAGCAGGATGTGTTCTGATCGACTGCTGGAGAGGGAATGAGCCTTCAAACAGGAGGTGGCTTAAAATAGTGTGCTGCAGGGGGCGGGGCTGTTGCTCACGCTGCAGTGGAGTCAGAAGACTTCCAAAAGAATTCCAAAATAAGAATTCTTACATATGTGACGTGTCATTTCGACATATTACATGCATCACATAGTAGCCTAACATCCACTTGAATATTGGGATGTTTGCACAAAGCAATAAAATGTTTGCTTTGAAGTACCTAGCCTCCTGTTGAACAATGTGTCAAAACAAGTCTAAGCAATGGCATGACTTGTTGCCCCGTCACTACACTCGCACAAATGAAACAGAGTACTCACCGACAAGGCCCCCAGAGGATCCGCACTGGCAGAGCGCCACCTATTGACGGCAGACTGGAGGCGCGGGCTGGTTAGGTTTAGTGGTAGGGTCGGGGGAAGGGTAGTGGGCGGGGAGGAGTGTGCACAGTCCTTCGACAGTCTGCCTAGGCCACGCCCCCGCCAAACGCAGGACATCCCGAGGACTCTGCAATTAAGCAATCCGAATCGGGAACGCCTGCGCCACTGCACCAGGTGGGTGGTGGTGTTCTTCTGTCGAGTAGGGTTAGGGTTAGGGTTAGGGTTAGGGTTTAGGGTTAGGGTTAGGGTTAGGGTTAGGGTTGGGGTTAGGTTTAGGGTTAGGGTTAGGGTTAGGGTTAGGGTTAGGGTTAGGGTTAGGGTTAGGGTTAGGGTTAGGATTATGGTTAGGGTTAGGATTGGGGGAAGGGGAATGCACAGTCCGTCTGCAGCCCGCCCGGGCGACGCCCACACCAACCCCGGAACCCCCCGAAGACCCTGAAAGATGCGCATGCTGCGTCAGACACTCACAGCCAAATTAGTGACGGGCATGACTGGCCCTGCCATCCAGCGACGCGTTTCGGTCTCTTGACCTCTTCAGGCTGGCTTTGCAATGATAGCAGGACGTAATCGTCTTTTTCACTGCAAGTCTATGCCTACTGGGACACTCCTAATTCCCTAGTAGGTGGGGCACTTCTAATCCCCGAGACTTACGGCTTCTCTATTTGTCTCCACAGCAGGATGTGCTCCATTCGACTGCCGGAGAGTACTGAGCCGTTTTGAACAGGAGGAGAATATATAGGAGGCCTGCAGTGGGCGGGGCTCACGCTCAACACTGCAGTGTCGATGTTTTTGACTCTCCAAACTAATCCTACATTTGTGATGTGTCTACTCGACATGGTGTGTGCATCACAATGTGGACAAACACACAGGTAAGTATCATGGTGTTTATATAAAGCATTAAAATGTTTGCTTTGATCTTTCTCCCATTCCTGTTTAGTGATGTGTCTGAAACAAGTTTCGGTGATCAACTTGTGGGCCCCAAACAACACACACACCACAACAAAGTCCCCAGAAGGCCCACGAATGATGGGACGCCACCCAGACGGACTGGAGGCACAGGCTTGGTTAGGATTATGGTTAGGGTTAGGATTGGGGGAAGGGGAATGCACAGTCCGTCTGCAGCCCGCCCGGGCGACGCCCACACCAACCCCGGAACCCCCCGAAGACCCTGAAAGATGCGCATGCTGCGTCAGACACTCACAGCCAAATTAGTGACGGGCATGACTGGCCCTGCCATCCAGCGACGCGTTTCGGTCTCTTGACCTCTTCAGGCTGGCTTTGCAATGATAGCAGGACGTAATCGTCTTTTTCACTGCAAGTCTATGCCTACTGGGACACTCCTAATTCCCTAGTAGGTGGGGCACTTCTAATCCCCGAGACTTACGGCTTCTCTATTTGTCTCCACAGCAGGATGTGCTCCATTCGACTGCCGGAGAGTACTGAGCCGTTTTGAACAGGAGGAGAATATATAGGAGGCCTGCAGTGGGCGGGGCTCACGCTCAACACTGCAGTGTCGATGTTTTTGACTCTCCAAACTAATCCTACATTTGTGATGTGTCTACTCGACATGGTGTGTGCATCACAATGTGGACAAACACACAGGTAAGTATCATGGTGTTTATATAAAGCATTAAAATGTTTGCTTTGATCTTTCTCCCATTCCTGTTTAGTGATGTGTCTGAAACAAGTTTCGGTGATCAACTTGTGGGCCCCAAACAACACACACACCACAACAAAGTCCCCAGAAGGCCCACGAATGATGGGACGCCACCCAGACGGACTGGAGGCACAGGCTTGGTTAGGATTATGGTTAGGGTTAGGATTGGGGGAAGGGGAATGCACAGTCCGTCTGCAGCCCGCCCGGGCGACGCCCACACCAACCCCGGAACCCCCGAAGACCCTGAAAGATGCGCATGCTGCGTCAGACACTCACAGCCAAATTAGTGACGGGCATGACTGGCCCTGCCATCCAGCGACGCGTTTCGGTCTCTTGACCTCTTCAGGCTGGCTTTGCAATGATAGCAGGACGTAATCGTCTTTTTCACTGCAAGTCTATGCCTACTGGGACACTCCTAATTCCCTAGTAGGTGGGGCACTTCTAATCCCCGAGACTTACGGCTTCTCTATTTGTCTCCACAGCAGGATGTGCTCCATTCGACTGCCGGAGAGTACTGAGCCGTTTTGAACAGGAGGAGAATATATAGGAGGCCTGCAGTGGGCGGGGCTCACGCTCAACACTGCAGTGTCGATGTTTTTGACTCTCCAAACTAATCCTACATTTGTGATGTGTCTACTCGACATGGTGTGTGCATCACAATGTGGACAAACACACAGGTAAGTATCATGGTGTTTATATAAAGCATTAAAATGTTTGCTTTGATCTTTCTCCCATTCCTGTTTAGTGATGTGTCTGAAACAAGTTTCGGTGATCAACTTGTGGGCCCCAAACAACACACACACCACAACAAAGTCCCCAGAAGGCCCACGAATGATGGGACGCCACCCAGACGGACTGGAGGCACAGGCTTGGTTAGGATTATGGTTAGGGTTAGGATTGGGGGAAGGGGAATGCACAGTCCGTCTGCAGCCCGCCCGGGCGACGCCCACACCAACCCCGGAACCCCCCGAAGACCCTGAAAGATGCGCATGCTGCGTCAGACACTCACAGCCAAATTAGTGACGGGCATGACTGGCCCTGCCATCCAGCGACGCGTTTCGGTCTCTTGACCTCTTCAGGCTGGCTTTGCAATGATAGCAGGACGTAATCGTCTTTTTCACTGCAAGTCTATGCCTACTGGGACACTCCTAATTCCCTAGTAGGTGGGGCACTTCTAATCCCCGAGACTTACGGCTTCTCTATTTGTCTCCACAGCAGGATGTGCTCCATTCGACTGCCGGAGAGTACTGAGCCGTTTTGAACAGGAGGAGAATATATAGGAGGCCTGCAGTGGGCGGGGCTCACGCTCAACACTGCAGTGTCGATGTTTTTGACTCTCCAAACTAATCCTACATTTGTGATGTGTCTACTCGACATGGTGTGTGCATCACAATGTGGACAAACACACAGGTAAGTATCATGGTGTTTATATAAAGCATTAAAATGTTTGCTTTGATCTTTCTCCCATTCCTGTTTAGTGATGTGTCTGAAACAAGTTTCGGTGATCAACTTGTGGGCCCCAAACAACACACACACCACAACAAAGTCCCCAGAAGGCCCACGAATGATGGGACGCCACCCAGACGGACTGGAGGCACAGGCTTGGTTAGGATTATGGTTAGGGTTAGGATTGGGGGAAGGGGAATGCACAGTCCGTCTGCAGCCCGCCCGGGCGACGCCCACACCAACCCCGGAACCCCCCGAAGACCCTGAAAGATGCGCATGCTGCGTCAGACACTCACAGCCAAATTAGTGACGGGCATGACTGGCCCTGCCATCCAGCGACGCGTTTCGGTCTCTTGACCTCTTCAGGCTGGCTTTGCAATGATAGCAGGACGTAATCGTCTTTTTCACTGCAAGTCTATGCCTACTGGGACACTCCTAATTCCCTAGTAGGTGGGGCACTTCTAATCCCCGAGACTTACGGCTTCTCTATTTGTCTCCACAGCAGGATGTGCTCCATTCGACTGCCGGAGAGTACTGAGCCGTTTTGAACAGGAGGAGAATATATAGGAGGCCTGCAGTGGGCGGGGCTCACGCTCAACACTGCAGTGTCGATGTTTTTGACTCTCCAAACTAATCCTACATTTGTGATGTGTCTACTCGACATGGTGTGTGCATCACAATGTGGACAAACACACAGGTAAGTATCATGGTGTTTATATAAAGCATTAAAATGTTTGCTTTGATCTTTCTCCCATTCCTGTTTAGTGATGTGTCTGAAACAAGTTTCGGTGATCAACTTGTGGGCCCCAAACAACACACACACCACAACAAAGTCCCCAGAAGGCCCACGAATGATGGGACGCCACCCAGACGGACTGGAGGCACAGGCTTGGTTAGGATTATGGTTAGGGTTAGGATTGGGGGAAGGGGAATGCACAGTCCGTCTGCAGCCCGCCCGGGCGACGCCCACACCAACCCCGGAACCCCCCGAAGACCCTGAAAGATGCGCATGCTGCGTCAGACACTCACAGCCAAATTAGTGACGGGCATGACTGGCCCTGCCATCCAGCGACGCGTTTCGGTCTCTTGACCTCTTCAGGCTGGCTTTGCAATGATAGCAGGACGTAATCGTCTTTTTCACTGCAAGTCTATGCCTACTGGGACACTCCTAATTCCCTAGTAGGTGGGGCACTTCTAATCCCCGAGACTTACGGCTTCTCTATTTGTCTCCACAGCAGGATGTGCTCCATTCGACTGCCGGAGAGTACTGAGCCGTTTTGAACAGGAGGAGAATATATAGGAGGCCTGCAGTGGGCGGGGCTCACGCTCAACACTGCAGTGTCGATGTTTTTGACTCTCCAAACTAATCCTACATTTGTGATGTGTCTACTCGACATGGTGTGTGCATCACAATGTGGACAAACACACAGGTAAGTATCATGGTGTTTATATAAAGCATTAAAATGTTTGCTTTGATCTTTCTCCCATTCCTGTTTAGTGATGTGTCTGAAACAAGTTTCGGTGATCAACTTGTGGGCCCCAAACAACACACACACCACAACAAAGTCCCCAGAAGGCCCACGAATGATGGGACGCCACCCAGACGGACTGGAGGCACAGGCTTGGTTAGGATTATGGTTAGGGTTAGGATTGGGGGAAGGGGAATGCACAGTCCGTCTGCAGCCCGCCCGGGCGACGCCCACACCAACCCCGGAACCCCCCGAAGACCCTGAAAGGTGCGCATGCTGCGTCAGACACCAACAGCCAAATTAGTAGCGGTTAGGGTTAGTGTGTTAGGGTTAGGGTTAGGGTTAGGGTTAGGGTTAGGGTTAGGGTTAGGGTTAGGGTTAGGGTTAGGGTTAGGGTTAGGGTTAGGGTTAGGGTTAGGGTTAGGGTTAGGGTTAGGGTTAGGGTTAGGGTTAGGGTTAGGGTTAGGGTTAGGGTTAGGGTTAGGGTTAGGGTTAGGGTTAGGGTTAGGGTTAGGGTTAGGGTTAGGGTTAGGGTTAGGGTTAGGGTTAGGGTTAGGGTTAGGGTTAGGGTTAGGTTTGTGGTTGGGGTTGGGGTTAGGGTTAGGAGAGAGA
>NC_084614.1:81145950-81148450 GCF_033978795.1 Nerophis ophidion | reverse complement strand
TAGGGTTAGGGTTAGGGTTAGGGTTAGGGTTAGGGTTAGGGTTAGGGTTAGGGTTAGGGTTAGGGTTAGGGTTAGGGTTAGGGTTAGGGTTAGGGTTAGGGTTAGGGTTAGGGTTAGGGTTAGGGTTAGGGTTAGGGTTAGGGTTAGGGTTAGGGTTAGGGTTAGGGTTAGGGTTAGGGTTAGGGTTAGGGTTAGGGTTAGGGTTAGGGTTAGGGTTAGGGTTAGGGTTAGGGTTAGGGTTAGGGTTAGGGTTAGGGTTAGGGTTAGGGTTAGGGTTAGGGTTAGGGTTAGGGTTAGGGTTAGGGTTAGGGTTAGGGTTAGGGTTAGGGTTAGGGTTAGGGTTAGGGTTAGGGTTAGGGTTAGGGTTAGGGTTAGGGTTAGGGTTAGGGTTAGGGTTAGGGTTAGGGTTAGGGTTAGGGTTAGGGTTAGGGTTAGGGTTAGGGTTAGGGTTAGGGTTAGGGTTAGGGTTAGGGTTAGGGTTAGGGTTAGGGTTAGGGTTAGGGTTAGGGTTAGGGTTAGGGTTAGGGTTAGGGTTAGGGTTAGGGTTAGGGTTAGGGTTAGGGTTAGGGTTAGGGTTAGGGTTAGGGTTAGGGTTAGGGTTAGGGTTAGGGTTAGGGTTAGGGTTAGGGTTAGGGTTAGGGTTAGGGTTAGGGTTAGGGTTAGGGTTAGGGTTAGGGTTAGGGTTAGGGTTAGGGTTAGGGTTAGGGTTAGGGTTAGGGTTAGGGTTAGGGTTAGGGTTAGGGTTAGGGTTAGGGTTAGGGTTAGGGTTAGGGTTAGGGTTAGGGTTAGGGTTAGGGTTAGGGTTAGGGTTAGGGTTAGGGTTAGGGTTAGGGTTAGGGTTAGGGTTAGGGTTAGGGTTAGGGTTAGGGTTAGGGTTAGGGTTAGGGTTAGGGTTAGGGTTAGGGTTAGGGTTAGGGTTAGGGTTAGGGTTAGGGTTAGGGTTAGGGTTAGGGTTAGGGTTAGGGTTAGGGTTAGGGTTAGGGTTAGGGTTAGGGTTAGGGTTAGGGTTAGGGTTAGGGTTAGGGTTAGGGTTAGGGTTAGGGTTAGGGTTAGGGTTAGGGTTAGGGTTAGGGTTAGGGTTAGGGTTAGGGTTAGGGTTAGGGTTAGGGTTAGGGTTAGGGTTAGGGTTAGGGTTAGGGTTAGGGTTAGGGTTAGGGTTAGGGTTAGGGTTAGGGTTAGGGTTAGGGTTAGGGTTAGGGTTAGGGTTAGGGTTAGGGTTAGGGTTAGGGTTAGGGTTAGGGTTAGGGTTAGGGTTAGGGTTAGGGTTAGGGTTAGGGTTAGGGTTAGGGTTAGGGTTAGGGTTAGGGTTAGGGTTAGGGTTAGGGTTAGGGTTAGGGTTAGGGTTAGGGTTAGGGTTAGGGTTAGGGTTAGGGTTAGGGTTAGGGTTAGGGTTAGGGTTAGGGTTAGGGTTAGGGTTAGGGTTAGGGTTAGGGTTAGGGTTAGGGTTAGGGTTAGGGTTAGGGTTAGGGTTAGGGTTAGGGTTAGGGTTAGGGTTAGGGTTAGGGTTAGGGTTAGGGTTAGGGTTAGGGTTAGGGTTAGGGTTAGGGTTAGGGTTAGGGTTAGGGTTAGGGTTAGGGTTAGGGTTAGGGTTAGGGTTAGGGTTAGGGTTAGGGTTAGGGTTAGGTTAGGTTAGGGTTAGGGTTAGGGTTAGGGTTAGGGTTAGGGTTAGGGTTAGGGTTAGGGTTAGGGTTAGGGTTAGGGTTAGGGTTAGGGTTAGGGTTAGGGTTAGGGTTAGGGTTAGGGTTAGGGTTAGGGTTAGGGTTAGGGTTAGGGTTAGGGTTAGGGTTAGGGTTAGGGTTAGGGTTAGGGTTAGGGTTAGGGTTAGGGTTAGGGTTAGGGTTAGGGTTAGGGTTAGGGTTAGGGTTAGGGTTAGGGTTAGGGTTAGGGTTAGGGTTAGGGTTAGGGTTAGGGTTAGGGTTAGGGTTAGGGTTAGGGTTAGGGTTAGGGTTAGGGTTAGGGTTAGGGTTAGGGTTAGGGTTAGGGTTAGGGTTAGGGTTAGGGTTAGGGTTAGGGTTAGGGTTAGGGTTAGGGTTAGGGTTAGGGTTAGGGTTAGGGTAGGGTTAGGGTTAGGGTTAGGGTTAGGGTTAGGGTTAGGGTTAGGGTTAGGGTTAGGGTTAGGGTTAGGGTTAGGGTTAGGGTTAGGGTTAGGGTTAGGGTTAGGGTTAGGGTTAGGGTTAGGGTTAGGGTTAGGGTTAGGGTTAGGGTTAGGGTTAGGGTTAGGGTTAGGGTTAGGGTTAGGGTTAGGGTTAGGGTTAGGGTTAGGGTTAGGGTTAGGGTTAGGGTTAGGGTTAGGGTTAGGGTTAGGGTTAGGGTTAGGGTTAGGGTTAGGGTTAGGGTTAGGGTTAGGGTTAGGGTTAGGGTTAGGGTTAGGGTTAGGGTTAGGGTTAGGGTTAGGGTTAGGGTTAGGGTAGGGTTAGGGTTAGGGTTAGGGTTAGGGTTAGGGTTAGGGTTAGGGTTAGGGTTAGGGTTAGGGTTAGGGTTAGGGTTAGGGTAGGGTTAG
>NC_084614.1:81133482-81145930 GCF_033978795.1 Nerophis ophidion | reverse complement strand
TGTGCAGTTTTACCTAAAACTCACGGATTCAGACACTCGGCGCCATCTTCAAAGTACGGCGACTTCCGGAGATTCCCGGCCAGAGGTCCAAGTACGGATAGCGAGCCCATCAAAATTTTCGCGTGAATTTTTTATTTCTAATTATTACATCAAATAAGACATTGCAAGAATCGGTTTGAATCGAAAAACGCGTTGAATCGAGAATCGTTTTTTTGAATAAAACACCAAAATACTCACATCCCTCAATAGAAGTGCACAAAAAAGTTTGGTTCGGATCTAAATGGTGATTCTTAGTCATCGTGATTCTAAATTGATTCATCATTTTCAAAAACTGGTTAAAAATGAAAAAAAAATATGTTGTTTTTTTTTAACAATTTTTTTTTTTTTTAAATGTTGCTTATTTGGGGTTTTTGCCCCAAAAAATATTATTGTTTTTTTTTTTTTTAACAAAAAGGGCATGAAACATAACACAAAAATAACAAGTAATTTTTTTATTGTTATGACTGAGATCCTTGAAATATTTTTATAATATGTTGCATTTTTATGAAAAGGCATGAAACATAAAAAAAATAGAAAAAATTAAAAAAAATTTTAATTTCTATGACTGAGACCCTTGAAGACATTTTCAAAAACTGATCGGAAAAAAAAGATGTTCTTTTTTTTCTTAAGAAAACTAATATTTTTATAAAAAGATGTTGCTTATTTTGTGTTTTTATTTGCACAAAAAAAAAAAAAAAAGGCGTAAAACATTCCAAAAAATAACCTTTTTTTTTTTACATTTTTATGACTGAGACCCTTGAAATATTTTTGTGGAAAAATGTTGCATATTTTGTGTTTTTGCATTAAAAAAAAAAAATTTTTTTTTTTTTAAAGGCATAAAACATACCCAAAAAAGCACATTTTTTTACATTTTTATGACTGAGACCCTTGAAATATTTTGTGGAAATATGTTGCAAATGTTTTATCTTTTTTTTTTACAAAAAAACATGAAACATAAAAAAACTAAAAAAAAATAAAAATAAAAATTTCATTTTTATGACTGAGACCCTTGAAGACATTTTCAAAAACTTATTTGAAAAAAAAAATGTTCTTTTTTTTTTTAAGAAAACTAATATTTTTATAAAAAGATGTTGCTTCTTTTGTGTTTTTATTTGCACAAAAAAAAAAAAAGGCGTAAAACATTCCAAAAAATAAAATTTCTTTTTCATTTTTATCACTGAGACCCTTGAAATATTTTTGTGGAAAAATGTTGCATATTTTGTGTTTTTGCATTAAAAAAAAAAAATTTTTTTTTTTTTTTAAAGGCATAAAACATACCCAAAAAAAGCACTTTTTTTTACATTTTTATGACTGAGACCCTTGAAATATTTTGTGGAAATATGTTGCAAATGTTTTATCTTTTTTTTTTACAAAAAAACATGAAACATAAAAAAACAAAAAAAAAATAAAAATAAAAATTTCATTTTTATGACTGAGACCCTTGAAGACATTTTCAAAAACTTATTTGAAAAAAAAAATGTTCTTTTTTTTTAAGAAAACAAATAATTTTATAAAAAGATGTTGCTTATTTTGTTTTTTTATTTGCAAAAAAAAAAAAAAAGGCGTAAAACATTCCAAAAAATACCCTTTTTTTTTTACATTTTTATGATTGAGACCCTTGAAATATTTTTGTGGAAAAATGTTGCATATTTTGTGTTTTTGCATTAAAAACAAAAATTTTTTTTTTAACAAATAAGGCATAAAACATACCCCAAAAAACACTTTTTTTTTTACATTTTTATGACTGAGACCCTTGAAATATTTTGTGGAAATATGTTGCATATTTTTGTTTTTTTTGCAATCATAGAACATTGTTTTATTTTTATTTTTTTTAACAAAAAAGGCATGAAACATAAAACAATTTTTTAAAAACATATATATGTTTTTATTTTTATGACTGAAACGCTTGAAATTTGTGAAAAAATGCTGCATATTTTTTTGTTTTTGCAATAAAAAAAAACATTTTTTTTTCTTAACAACAATGGCATAAAACATAACAAAAAATAACTTTTTTTTTCCTTACACTTTTATGACTGATACCCTTTAAAACATTTTGTGAAAAAATGTTGTCTATTTTGTGTTTTTGCAATAAAAAATCTTTGTTTTGTTTTTTTTTTAACAAAAAAAGGCATACATAATAACAAAAAATAGCTTATTTTTAAAGTCAACTTTTAATAAAGACATTTTTAGGTCATCTCCATGCAACCAGAAATAGTTTTTCTAACCTGCATGCTTTGAAAATGTTTCATTATAATTATTATAAAATAAAATTAATAAATAAATAAACACTACAGCTGTTAAATATCTTTGATTACAACAAAAAAAAAAAAGCTTTTGGAAAGAAGCTGTCAAGCTGCAATTTTGGGGAAACTTTTTTTCCGGGGAAAGTCACATGACTGTCACGTGACACCCTAATGTGTACAATTTGATACTCAGCTGTCTTCTTCTGTGGTTGACAGCACAGCGCCTCTTTCAGGCCGGAGTATGTACTACATCGTTTTAAGTCCTTTTAGCATGATTCTTAAGCTATTTTTTAACGCTATTTAACAGTATTACAAAGAAAAATATTTTGAAAAAGTGATGAAAAAGTGCAAACGGGTACAAATACTATTAAAAATAAAAAATAAAATTCAAAAAGAGCAAATAGGTGAAGAGTAACGAGAAAAACTTGCAAGGTTGACTCTAATAACACAAAGTTGTTGTTATGAATGATTTACCAATTAAAGGTTCCACTTATTTTGTATCGAAATATTCCACTTTTAATGAGTTTCGGGGAAAATTTTGCACATGTTGTGTGTTTGCAAAGTTGTCTTGGACAGAAACGGACAAAAAACAAGCAAAGAAAATACATAAAAAATTATAAGAATTTATAATCGACAAATAAATCTGAAGTTGATCTGGAGATTAAAGCGTGAAAAGTTAAAATACTTAAATAAAAAAATTAATTATGTCTGGCTTTTTTTTAACATTTTTGATCTGCAGTCATTTTAGTGGGGCTTTTTTTTTTTAAGTAATTCGTCCAATTAAACTGATTCATCAAAATCAATTATTTATGTAGTCAAGGTTTTCATTATTATTCCGTTTTGAAATATTTTTGTAGAAAAATGTTGCATATTTTGTGTTTTTAGAGTGAAAAAAACATCTTTTTTTTAACAAAAAGGCGTAAAACATAACCAAAAAAATATATGTTTTACATTTTTATGACCAAAACGTTTGACATATTTCCGTAGAAAAATTTACTTTTTGTGTTTATAAATAAGAACCCTTTTTTTTTTTTTTTTTTTTAAACAAAAAATGTATAAAACATAACAAAAAATAAGTAATTTTTCAGACCCTTGAAATATTTTTTGTGGAAAAATGTTGCATATTTTGTGTTTTTGGAATAAAGAAATATCTTATTTAAAAAAATTTTTTTTTAAAAAGGCATAAAACTTAACAAAAAAAATAGGTATTTTTAAAAAAAATTATGACTGAGACCCCTCAAATATTTTTGTGGAAAAATGTTGCATATTTTGTGTTTTTGCAATAAAATAAAACTTTTTTTTTTTTTTGCAAAAAATGCATAAACATAACAATAAAAACTTATGTTTTAAATTTTTATGACTGACACCCTTGAAATAATTTTGTGGATAAATATTGCATATTTTGTGTTTTTGAAATTTAAAAAATCATCATTTTTCAACAAAAACGGCATTAAAAAATAACAAAAAATTAATTATTTTAAACATTTATATGATTGAGACTCTTGAATTATTTTTGAGGAAAAATGTTGCATATTTTGTGTTTTTGTAATGAAAAAACATTTAATTTTTTTTTTTTTTTACAAAAAAGGCATAAAACATGATAAAAAAAAAAAGCTTTTTTTAAACTTTTTTTTATGACTGAGATCTTTGGAATATTTTTGTGGATTTTCTTTTTTTTTTACAAAAAAGGCATGAAAAAAATACGTATTCTTTACATTATTCTTTTTTAACAAAAAGGCATAAAACATAACAAAAAAATAACTTTTTTTTACACTTTATAACTGAGACTCTTGAAATATTTGTGTGGAAACATGTTGCATATTTAGTGTTTTTGCAATAAAAAATACATTTTTATTATATTATTATTACAAAAAAGGCATAAAACATAACAAAAAATAACTAATTGTTTACCTTTTATGACTGAAGCCCTTGAAATATTTTTGTGGAAAGCAAACAAAGCAAAACAACAAAAAAGCATAAAACATGACAAAAAATAACTTACACCTTTTTGATCTTGGATCCTTGAAATATTTTTGTGAAAAAATGTTAAATATTTTGTGTTTTTGAAATAAATAAAAAAACACATCCTTTTGTATTATTTATTTTTTATTATTATTATTATTATTATTCATATTATTTACAAAAATGCATAAAACATAACAGAAAAATAACTTAAGTTTTACATTTTAATGACTAAAACCCTTGAAATATGTTTCTGGGAAAAATGTTGCATATTTTGTGTTTTTGCGTAAAAAATATATATATATATTTTTTTTTTTTACAAAAAGGGCATAAAGTATAACAAAAAAATACTTATTGTTTACATTTTTATGACTGACATTCCTTGAAATATTTTTGTGAAAAAAAATGTTTTTAATAAAAAAAGCATAAAACATAACCAAAAAATTACTTATTCTTTACATTTTTCTTTTTTTTAAACAAAAAAGGCATAAAACATAACAAAAAACAACTTTTTTTTACACTTTATGACTGAGACCCTTGAAATATTTGTGTGGAAAAATTTTGCATATTTAGTGTTTTTGCAATAAAAAAATAACCTTTTTTTTTAAACAAAACAGGCATAAAACTTTTTGATCTTGGATCCTGGAAATATTTCTGTGGAAAAATATTGCATATTTTGTGTTTTTCAAATAAATACATAAATATTATTTTTGTTATTGTTTTTATTATTTTATTATTATTATTACAAAAAAGGCATAAAACCTTTTTTTTAAATCCTTATTCTTTACCTTTTAATGACTGAAACCCTTGAAATATTTTCGTGGAAAAATGTTGCATATTTTGTGTTTTTCAAATAAATACATAAATATTATTTTTGTTATTGTTTTTATTATTTTATTATTATTATTACAAAAAAGGCATAAAACCTTTTTTTTAAATCCTTATTCTTTACCTTTTAATGACTGAAACCCTTGAAATATTTTCGTGGAAAAATGTTGCATATTTTGTCTTTTTGCAATAAAAAAACGTCTTTTTTTTTTTTTTACCAAAAAAGGCATAAAGCATAACAAAAAAAATACTTATTGTTTACATTTTTCTTTTTTACAAAAAAGGCATAAAACATAACAAAAATACTTTTTTTTACTCTTTATGACAGAGACCTTTGAAATATCTGGTGGAAAAATGTTGAATATTTAGTGTTTGTCTAAATATTTTGATTTGATATTTCAGTTTCAAAAAGTGGAAAAAGTTTGAACACCCCTGCTTTAATTAATTTTTGTAAAACCGATAAAGATGACGGAAAAGTTTTGAGTGTGGACAAAAGTGATGACTTCGGGGATTTTTTTTGTACTATTTCTTGCTTTGACCACTAGAGGTCAGCAGACTACGGCCTATCATAGCAGGCTTGGACAACCAATGAAAAGGATCCAAGATCAAAAAGGTGTAAAAGAATAAGTTATGTTTTGTCATGTTTTATGACTTTTTCATTAAAAACAGGTTGTTTTTTCAATTGCAAAAACACTAAATTAGCAACTTTTTTCCACACAAATATTTCAAGGGTCTCAGTCATTGAGAGTAAAAAAAAAAAGTAATTTTTTTTGGTTGTGTTTTATACCTTTTTTTGTTATCAAATATATATTTTTTACACAAAAATATTAAAAAAAAAATGTAAACAAAAGTATTGTTTTTGTTATGCTTTATGCCTTTTTTGTAAAAAAAAAAAAAAATTATTGCAAAAAGACAAAATATGCAACGTTTTTTCCATGAAAATATTTCAAGGGTTTCAGTCATTAAAAGGTAAAATATAAGTAATGTTTTTGTTATGTTTTATGCCTTTTTTTTAAACAAATAAAAAAAAATTTACTCAAAAATATTTAAAAAAATGCAAACAAAAGTATTGTTTTTGTTATGCTTTATGCCTTTTTTGTAAAAAAAAAAAAATTTATTGCAAAAAGACAAAATATGCAACGTTTTTCCATGAACATATTTCAAGGGTTTCAGTCATTAAAAGGTAAAATCTAAGTTATTTTTTTTGTTATGTTTTATGCCTTTTTTTTAATCAAATAATTTTTTTTTACTCAAAAATATTTAAAAAAATTTAAACAAAAGTATTATTTTTGTTATGCTGTATACCTTTTTGTAAAAAAAATAAAAATATTGCAAAAATACAAAATATGCAAGATTTTTGCACAAAAATATTTCAAGGATCCATGATCAAAATGGTGTTAAAAATAAGTTATTTTTTGTCATGTTTTATGACTTTTTCTTAAAAAAAACAGGTTGTTTTTTCAATTGCAAAATGACTAAATTAGCAACATTTTTTCACACAAATATTTCAAGGGTCTCAGTCATTGAGAGTAAAAAAAAAGTAATTTTTTTTTGTTGTGTTTTATGACTTTTTGTTAAAAAAGAAAAATGTAAAGGATAAGTCTTTTTTCTTTGTTATGTTTTATGCCTTTTTTTTTATCAATTTTTTTTTTTTTACACAAAAAAATTTCCCAAAAATGTAAACAAAAGTATTGTTTTTGTTATGCTTTATGCCTTTTTTGTAAAAAAAAAAAAAAAAAAAAAAAATTATTGCAAAAATACAAAATATGCAACGTTTTTCCATGAACATATTTCAAGGGTTTCAGTCATTAAAAGATAAAATATACGTTTTTTTTGTTATGTTTTATGCCTTTTTTTTAAATTAAATAAAAAAAATTTTACACAAAAATATTTTTAAAAATGTACACAAAAGTATTGTTTTTGTTATGCTTTATGCCTTTTTTGTAGAAAAAAAAAATTATTGCAAAAATACAAAATATGCAACGTTTTTCCATAATCATATTTCAAGGATTTCAGTCATTAAAAGGTCAAATATACGTTTTTTTTTTGTTATGTTTTATGCTTTTTTTGTAAATAATAATAATAAAAAAGGATGGTTTTTTTTTTATCTGAAAAACTTAAAATATGCAACATTTTGATTTGATATTTCAGTTTGAAAAAGTCTGAACACTCCTGCTTTAATTAATTTTTGTAAAAGTTTGGAGTGCGGACAAAAGTGATGACTTCGGGGATTTTGTAGTATTTCTTGCTTTGACCACTAGAGGTCAGCAGACTAGGGCCTATCATAGCAGGCTTGGACAACCAATGAAAAGTGAGTAAGCGGTCATGTGACCCGAGTGTGACCTGTGACCCAGACGAATCCTCGGAGCGGCCGGGTGGAGGAGCACTGGCGCGGCGCCCTGTGGAGCCCGATCCAGAGACGGAATCGCACCCGGGTCCCCTGGGGCTCCAGGCCCGCCAGCAGGCGGTGCACGGTGTCGGCGGCCTGGTGGTCGTGCGCCGTCGCCAAGGTGCCGCCGCGCTCTCTGCAGCTGCGCCCCGCCTCCCTGAAGGTCCTCCGCTGCAGGAAGACGGCGTAGCACCCGCGGCCGGAGCACAGGGCGTCCTTCTCCTCCAGCCGGGCGCCCGCCGACCCCTCGCCCTCCTCCCCCGCCGACCTCTGACCCCAAGCCGGCGGGGTCAGACAGAGCAGCAGCCACAGGGCGCTCAGAACGCCGCCGCTTCCTCGCCGCATTCTGGAAAGAGACCTCAAAGTAGTCCAAAGGTGGTCCAGGCAGGTCCGGCTCCACTCTGCTGAGCTCGCAGAGAGACGGGAAGAGGCGTTCAAGGACTGTAGGGGAGGGGAGTTAGGAGGGTTGCAACGTAGAGGAAAAAGAATTGTGTTTTTGGGAAGGGGGCGGGGGGGGGGGGGGGGGGGGGGGGGGGGGGGGGCTGCCTCAAGAAGTGTGTCAGGGTAAAAAAAAAAAAAAAAAAAAAAAAGGGGGGGGGGGTTATGAAAACCATATGCCCCACCCCCCGACTGTCATCACACACACACACACACACACACACACACACACACACACCGTGACAACCGTGCGTCTCTAGCTTGGTTGGTATAGTCGCCGTGCCAGCAACTTGAGGGTTGCTGGTTCGATTCCCGCTCCCGCCATGCTAGCCACTGCCGTTGTGTCCTCGGGCAAGGCACTTTTACCCACCTGCTCCCAGTGCCACCCACACTGCTTTGAATGCAATTCAGATATCGGGTTTCACTATGTAAAAGTGCTTTGAGTCACTAGAGAAAAGCGCTATATAAATATAATTCACTTCACTCCTCATCATCATGGTCTGGCCGGGCCACGCCCCCTCCTCCTCCTGCCTGGCTTTTTTTTTAAAAAACGGAAGGATTGTGCCGTCATTGAAATGGGAAATGTTGCATTCAAGGGTCCCTGGTTCGATCCCCACCTCGTCGCGTCCCGAGCGGAGACACGTCACCCTTGCTCCTGATGAGTGCTGGTTAGCGCCTTGCATGGCAGCTCCCTCCATCAGTGTGTGAATGTGGAAGTAGTGTCAAAGTGCTTTGAGTCACTAGAGAAAAGCGCTATATAAATATCATTCACTTCACTCCTCATCATCATGGTCTGGCCGGGCCACGCCCCCTCCTCCTCCCTGACTTTTTAAGAAAAACGGAAGGATTGTGCAGTCATTGAAATGTGAAATGTTGCATTCAAGGGTCCCTGGTTCGATCCCCACCTAGTGCCGACCTCGTCGCGTCCTGAGCGGGGACACGTCACCCTTGCTCCTGATGAGTGCTGGTTGGCGCCTTGCATGGCAGCTCCCTCCATCAGTGTGTGAATGTGGAAGTAGTGTCAAAGTGCTTTGAGTCACTAGAGAAAAGCGCTATATAAATATAATCCTCATCATTGTCTGGCCGGGCCACGCCCCCTCCTCCTCCTGCCTGGCTTTTTAAAAAAAACAAAAAACGGAAGGATTGTGCAGTCATTGAAATGTGAAATGTTGCATTCAAGGGTCCCTGGTTCGATCCCCAACTAGTGCCGACCTCGTCGCGTCCCGAGCGGAGACACTTCACCCTTGCTCCTGATGAGTGCTGGTTAGCGCCTTGCATGGCAGCTCCCTCCATCAGTGTGTCAATGTGGAAGTAGTGTCAAAGCGCTTTGAGTCACTAGAGAAAAGCGCTATATAAATATCATTCACTTCACTCTTCATCATCATGGTCTGGCCGGGCCACGCCCCCTCCTCCTCCTCCCTGACTTTTTAAGAAAAACGGAAGGATTGTGCAGTCATTGAAATGTGAAATGTTGCATTCAAGGGTCCCTGGTTCGATCCCCAACTAGTGCCGACCTCGTCACGTCCTGAGCGGAGACACGTCACCCTTGCTCCTGATGAGTGCTGGTTAGCGCCTTGCATGGCAGCTCCCTCCATCAGTGTGTCAATGTGGAAGTAGCGTCAAAGCGCTTTGAGTACCTTGCATCCATCCGTTTTCTACCGCGTATTCCCTTTTGGAGTGGCGGGGGGCGCCTGTTTTAGCTTTAATGGGGCGGAAGGCGGGGTACACCCTGGACAAGTCGCCACCTCATCGCAGGCTTTGAGTACCTTGAAGGTAGAAAAGTGCTATAGAAGTACAACCCATTTATTATTTATTTCTTCAGGTGTTTGATAGTAGGAGAAAGGAAAAAGGGATGAAATAAAAGACATTAAGGCCCCGGGGGCCCCGTTAAGGTTTTCAATCCGGCCCAAATAATGTTTTTTTTTTTTAGATCTTTAAGATCGGGGTGTCCAAACTTTTTCCACAAATTAAAGCATTAGGCCGTTTTGATATTTTCAATTTTCAAACCATAACAAAATAAAAGGATTTTTAAAATGTATTTTCCCTTTAGGGGTCCCCGGGGATAATAAACCTTTTTTTTTTTTCTTTGTCATGAAAAAGGGATGTTTTTGTGGTTGGTGCACTAATTGTAAGTATATATTGTGTTTTTTATGTTGATTTGATAATTTTTTTTTTATTATTATTATTTTTAAATAAAAATGTATAAAAAATTATTCTGTGGCCCGGTAACAATCGGGCCACGGCCCGGTGGTTGGGGACCACAGTCATAAAGGATCTGAGTTATTAAAATGTTAAAAATAAGTCCAATTTGTATTATTATTTTTTTATTTAATGCTTACAGTAAATCTCTATATCAACTTTTTTTAAAACATTTTTAAAAAAATACGTTTTTTATGGCTTTTCTGTCAAAAACATCTTTGTTTTTTTTTTTTTATATTAAAACTGAAATATGCAGTATTTAGTCATTATAGCCCTAAAATATCCAAAATGCAGGACACCATTGATTTTAATTCTTTATCATTTTTGAGTAATCACATTAATAAAATACCACTAAATATATTTGGGATCCAAAAGGGGCCCCACTCAGAAAATAATAAATTTTTATTAGTTTTTTTTTTTTTTTTTTAACTTTCAACACTTACGTTACGAGATGAACTTCAGATAAATCTGTCAATTTTACGTTTTAACTATTAGTTTGTTTGTTTTATGCTCTTTTTTTTTAAAGAAAACTTTGTTTTTTTATGGCAACCGCACAATATATGCAATATTTACCACATAAAACATTTTAAAGTGAATTTTTTGAACTAATAATTCATTATAACATGGATTTTTTTTGTCATTATTTTTTGTTTTGATGCAATGGCAAAAAAATAAAAACTAAATAACTGATTGATTGATACTTTTATTAGTAGATTGCACAGTACAGTACATATTCCGTACAATTGACCACTAAATGGTAACACCCCAATAAGTTTCTCAACTTGTTTAAGTCGGGGTCCACGTTAATCAATTCATGGTAAAGATGTTTTTTACGTGGTAAAATAAACACAAAAGAAAAAAAAAAAGCTTTGTGTCAACATTGAAACTTTTTCTCGTTCGATTTCACCTCATTCCAATATTCTTAAAGTCCTTTTTTATTTTATTACACTTGTCCAGAGTGTACCTCGCCTTCCGCCCAATTGTAGCTGAGATAGACACCAGCGCCCCCTGGGACATCAAAGAGAATAAGCGGTAGAAAATGGATGGATGGATGGATTATGCCGTGTTTAATATATCATGATATTGTCAGCGCCCCCCGCGACCCCGAAAGGGAATAAGCGGTAGAAAATGGATGGATGGATGTCTGCCCTAAATGTCAAAATAATATTTTTGTTTCCATCCCGATCATGCCCCAAAAAAAGAAAAAGACAAAAAAAAAAATCAAACTAAATAATAATAATAATAATAATAATAGTAAGAATAACAATAATAATAGTAAGAATAATAATAATAGTAACAATTATGATAATAATAATAATAATAATAATAATAATAATAATGATAATAATACTGTGATGAGGTGAAGAAAAAGACAAAAAAAATCTAACTAAATGATAATAATTAAAAAAAATAATAATAATAGTAACAATAATAATAATAATAGTAACAATAATAATAATAATAATGATAATAATACTGTGATGAGGTGGCGACTTGTCCAGGGTGTACCTCTCCTTCCGCCTGATTGTAGCCAAGATAGACACCAGTGCCCCTTGCGACCCCAAAGGGAATAAGCGGTAGAAAATGGATGGATGGATGGATTATGCCGTGTTTAATATATCATATTAATGTCTGCCCTAAATGTCAAAATAATTATTTTGTTTCCATCCCGATCATGCCCCCAAAAAAGAAAAAGAGAAAAACAAACCAAACAAAATAATAACAATAATAATAACAATAGTATTAATAATAATAAATAATAGTAATAATAATAATAATAATAATGTAATGAGGTGGTGACTTGTCCAGGGTGTAACGTGCCTTCCGCCCGAATGCAGCTGAGATCCAGCAACCCCCGCAACCTCAAAAAGGGACAAGCGGTAGAAAATGGATGAATGGATAATAAAAATAACAACAAATAAAGAAATGCTTTAAAAAATAAAAAATACAAATAAAATAAATAAAAAGAACATGTGCAGATAATAAATAAATACATGGGGGGAAAACAACATAAACATACACAACCAATATTAAAAAGTTAACAAAGTTAAAGTAGCAATGATTGTCTCACACACACCAGGTGTGGTGATCACCCCCTGGGAGGTGAGGGGAGCAGTGAGCAGCAGTGGTGGCCAGGCCCCGGAAAAAATGTTTTGGGTGATTTAAATGTTATTAGAAGCGCTAACGCGGGAAGCTATTTAGCTCATGCTGCCATATTGACATGGGGAGCTGCTGCGCCGCCTCTGAGCTGGTGAGAGTTCATTCCAGATTAGAAAAAAATATATATTTTTTTTAATGATTACTTTTTCATCTAAAATATAAACGTCCCAGTGAGAGCAGACATCGTACA